>NC_132785.1:12626705-12928650 GCF_048418805.1 Vulpes vulpes
TCTTAACACCAACATCATCATTTTTACAGTTGATTGTACATTACAGTTCCATTTATGGGTTTCTCACTGATTTCTCCCTCAACATTTTTTTTTTACTATATCCTTCTACATGATAAAATCTAACCAATATGAAAATAATTGCAGTTAGTAAAATTGGTCTGAACACTTATGCCATTTGTATTTGTTCTTTCTCCTTAGAGCACTAGCTTTGCTTTTTCTTTTTGTCATTCCTCTTTTACTTCTTTTCATCTTGTTAAGCATACCCCATGGTATGGTTCAGTTATCTTCTCTGCCAGCCTTTCAAAAGACATCCACCCAACTTTCTTAAACTACATTAGTGCTTCCCTTCTTTACTCCATTAGCATCCACAATTCTATCTTCTTTTAATTACTACAATAGCATGACAACCTGTGTACTTATCTGACTCTTCCAAAGGCAGTTTTATATATCTTTATAAACACATTAGCTCATATAAAATGTTGCATGATGTAGAAACATGGTAAATATTTGTTAAATTGAATTTATTAAAATTACCAAGAATTATTACAGTAAAGATTAAATGTACAGTAAAGATTAAATGAAGAGTACTTTTCAAAAGGCAAAATAGGGTTAAAAGATAAAACTTTAGGCAGAAGAGAACATTGAAAAGTTGGAACCCAAGGAGATGAAGCAGGAAGTGATAAATCCAGAGTGGCAAGAAGGGAAGAAATAAACAGAAAGAAAATACCAAAGAAAGAAAATACTAAATAAAACATGTAATGAAAAAAAAATGGAAATTACACTCATGTTCTTCCTCCACTTGACAAGTGTAATAGATTTTTATTTCTACTCATTTCCACTGTTGATACTACAAGGATGGTCCTGTTTTTGGTTATTATAAATTCTGGAAATAGGAATTCCTACCATGTCACGTATTATAGTGATGCAAAACCACAGAACGTTTCTCTTCTTGCTTTCCCATAGTTATATAAGACTCAGATTGTGAATTTTATTCAAATTTATAAAATGTCAGTGAGTTATTTTAATGAATTATGAAAAAGGTTTCATTGTATATGCAAACTATTACAGTCTATTAAATCTCATTAAATATAAAATAAGTCCCTACAAATTCACTTAAATGTGTACCAAAAAATAAGTCAAAAAGTTCTGAAAAAAAAAACAGTTTAAATTTTTTAAACAGAAAATGTATTTAGTTGAGAAGCATTTTTATAAAACTAATTTCAACAGACAATTTTATTCCTAAAAGATTTATGAACAGTAATTTAATTAAATTTGGAGGTAATACTATTTTGGAACCTGGTATAAATATTACTGATAGAAAAATACTATAAAAACAATCAATTACATAGATATCTACAGCTTCCAGGACCACAGTTCTTATTTTTTTTTTTTTTTTTTTTTTTTTACAGTTCTTAGATATAAAATGAGCAGATATGCTGGAAGGTGGCATGCTCAATTCTTTGCAACTTGAGCAACCCATTTCTTTAGCTAACCTTTGGGTCTTTTAGACTCAAATTAATACCTAAGAGGGATGTGGCACTATATTGGGAATTTTGTGGTATTTTATAGTGTACCTGTTGCACAGAAATTTTCTTGAGTTTGACAGGTAAATTAGTGTCAGTATGGCCAGTCCCATGAGCAATTTATCCTAGCATGGGAGTTTTAGAAGTAAGTAGAATGTGCTCTAATAGTTGTTTTATTTTGTTTAAGATTTTATTGATTTATTTGAGAGAGAAAGAGACAGTGTAAGAGACAGAATGAGCATGAGCAGGGGGGCGGGGCACAGAAAGCGGGAGAAGCAGACTCTCCACTGAGCAGGGAGCCTGATTCAGAGCTTGTCCCAGGACTCTGAGATCATGACCTGAGCTGAAGACAGATACTTAACTGACTGAGCCACCCAGGAACCCGCTTTTAAGTACTCGACCCAGGTGCACCAATTTTGTGGCTTTGGTTTTGGAGATTCCCATTAATTCCCACTAATAATGGATCTATTATTCCTTTCAGAAGATTACTTTCTAGGGGCAGACACCCCAGTGATTTTTAATAGTGTAAATTGTGACTACTCATATTATGATTTTTTTTTTTTTAAGATTTTATTTATTTATTCATGAGAAACACAGAGAGAGAGAGAGAGGCACAGACACAGACAGAGGGAGAAGCAGGCTCCATGTGGGGAGCCTGACATGGGACTTGATCCGGGGACTCCAGGATCACACCCTGGACTGAAGGCGGCGCTAAACCACTGAACCACCTGGGCTGCCCATCATATTATGATTTTGATGGTCTTAGTCATCTGAACTTTTTTTCTTAATTTATTTTCCCAAGTCTCTTTGTGGTTTGTGTTATGGCCTGTCCTCAAGGCCTTGTGAGCCCCCTAACAGCTGGTAGCCATTGCACATGCCCCACATAACAACCCTAGAATTTTTCTAACTTTGTGGGGACTTTAGTTAACTCCAGAAACTTTGCAGGACCTAGAACTTTCCTGGGAACACACACACACACACACACACACACACACATACACATACACACTTTAAAAAATAAATAAAGTTTGTCTGAATAGGAGAGCTGCACACAAGGGAGTGGAGCTCAAATCTCAGAGTGACTTACCCACAGTCCTCGTTAATGGTGACAGGAATGATGAGTTTAAAGGATTCAGCAGGTCCCTCACGTTGCAGCTGGTGCATCTCATTGTCCCCTAGGACATCAGCAGTCAGCTTTGGATCTCATTCCTCATCACCAAAAACTGTTAAACAATTTAGGTGACACAAACAACTTTAACGTGTCATAAAGCAGGGAATATTCTCTCAGAGAACTGCTTAACAGGGTTGTTTTTTCAAAAACTGGCCCCTTCACATGGAGGGCAAGGAGAAACCCAAGAAAGAGGCAGGCCACTCCAGATTGGCAGGTGGCAGGTTTAATAAGCAAGGGAATACATATGAGACTCGTTCTGGGCAGCCACAAGACAATCATATCTCTGTTCCTACCTCTCAGAATCTTAAAAAATTATATAGAAGCCTTGACTGGGTTCAGTCATTTATTCAGTCTAGATGGTCTCAACAGCTTTCTCTCTCAAGTCTATATACTTGAAACAGCTCCTAGTGTGGGAATGGACGGTGGGAACACATGTTCCAAAGATGAAAGAGGAGGTGAGAAAACATTCAACCACCTGGGTCTAGCTCTTAGATTCAACCAGCAGCTCTTAGATTCAACATCCTCTTGACAACCTTCTTCAACAAGAGGAGAAAGCAGGAAGCTTCTTAGGATAAAGAATAGAGAACAAAGAAGACATGAATAGAACCTATCTAATTAGTTGGGGCCACATAGTCAACTTGTTTGGAGTGAGAAAGCCCAGAGTTGGCTTGGTGTTTAGGGATTGTCTGTCTACGTTTATGGCACTGCTGGCCAAGCGGAATATTTACAGGGACATAAAAATTCTCTAAGTTTTAGTTTGCTGACATGACACCCACGAAAAGAACAGCTGCACCTTGGGCCTAAAATTTAATTGCAATACTTCTAAGTACCATTTCTCTCATACCTCTCAGAATCCTGAAATATTTCACCTTTGAGCACATTCCCTTCACCAACATCTCATTCCAGTCCACGTCCAGTTAAAGTTTTAATAATGTCAATACAATTGCACACCAGGAGCTGTCAGTGCTCTACCCACCTATTTGGTGGTGATATTCTCATTGCCAGCTGCCCAGTGGGTGATCCAGCTTCCATTTCAGAATCTGTATCTTCAGACTAATCCTGGTTAAAACGTCAGGTTGTGTCCTCTGTAAAGCAGATGTTGAAATCCTAAAATTTGCATGCGGGAGCTTGATCGAGAATTGCTTAACAAAGGAAGATTGGGCAGAAAGAGAATCTGAATTGCAATGCAGTTGCAACAAAGACCTCAGCTCACCCCACAAGGAGCTCTGGAGCTGTCACAGCTTTTCATAATTTTCCCATATCAAGGAGAGGAATTGGGCCTCTATGGCCCTGCATTCATTTGATGCAACCTGCCCAAATGAGGGTCGTACTTTTAAAAGACACAACTTTTTGTTGTTCTCGTTAAGGACAATTCCTAGAGAGAGACTCATCTGTGATCTACTGGAAACCAATACTGCCAGCAGTTGCAAGAATTCATTCTTCATTCCTGAGAGCACATACTATAGCATCACCCGTGTTGGCCTGCATTGACCAAACTGGGCTCATAGAAGTTTCTAAGATAAATTTCATAAATATTTACCTGAGGAGCAAAAGGGGAAGGAATTAATTCATATAACTCTGATCCCCACATTTTAAGGGTAGTTCTATGTGCACTTATCCCTGCAAATTGTAAGTTGCTCATCCATGGTGCTCTTCAGTTTCTCTTAGGCATAATATTTTTAAAGGAAGCTCATGTGAAAGGTCTGTAGTGCCATAAAGTAATATCTTATGGTATCAGATGAAAGGTGAGGCACTATAAAATTGAGCAGAAGTGAATCTTTGAAAAAACCTATGCAAATTGACCACTGCAGCAGTAGCTGGGGTAGGTTATAGGGCTAAGATGATTCAACGTTGCTCAAAAGTTTTATCTGATACAAGAGTTAAAGGATTGACTAAATAGACCAATCCATTTGATCAATACAATTTGTCAACAACATCAGGAATGGTATATTCATGAAGACTTTGTTTGTTAATCCCATTTTGTAAAAAATGGTACCTCTATTTTGAGGCAACCAGCCTACAAAATAGATATCAATGATCGTAATCTCCCATCACCCACACTTTTGTATCCTATTGTCTCACACTGAGTAGAGCTGATATGTATAACCCAAGAATTGAGGAAAAGCAGTGTGTGCCTTCCAAGACTAGATCATGAAAGGCATTGCACACTGGCATTGCACGCAAAATCATTTGCACTGGGAGAAGCCAGCTACTATGCCAGGACAACACTCAAGGAACAATATGATGTCCACAGGTCAAGGACAGGCCTCCTGACAATGGACATGTGACTACATCACCTTGGAAGTGTATTATCTTCCTTAGTCAAGTCTTCAGATGACTTCAGCCTCCCTATTACAGACACTAGACAACAGCCACTTAGACAGGCTGCTCTAAAATTTTTGAACCATAGAAACTCTGTGAGGTAATAATAGTTAAGTGTCATTTTAAGTCATCATATTTTTGGAGTGTTGACTACACAGCTATCGGAAACAAACATACTCATTAAGTTACCAATACTCTGTCATTTTTTTCAAACTGCATAAATATTTATCATAGGTATCATGGCAGACTCTGGCAGATGGCCAAATTCAGTCTTCCAACTCCTAGCCTACTTAATCCTGGGATGCGTTGGGACACAGAAACTGGTGTCCTGACTTTTCTAATTTACCTAGAGTTTGAGCAGCATATGAGATAAAGCTTAAACCCTAGCCTGACCTATTCTGACATTCCCTACAAACTCTCTGGAGAGTACAAGGAATGGGCACTCAGAGAGGGGGGCAGGGAAATACCATGAATGACTGATGAGTTCTACCCCATTACAACCTACATCTAAGTTCCAAGGAAAAGTAGTTATTCTGGCTGTCAGGAGAATTTTCTTTTGTCCACCAGGAAAAAGTCTATATCAAATTCACATTTTTCAAGTACAAATGAGTTCTAGGTAGACGGGGTGAAGAATAATGAATAGAAGATATAACTATATACATCTTTCTCTATTGTGATTGGGTCAACAACTGAAAGTGCTAAATATTTAAGGAAAGGACTTCTTTGGAAGGGAACACTGAGCCAAGGGAATCAATCATTGGAACCACTTTGGAATATCTCTATGGCTGAGAGATGTTCCATAGTAACAAGGGCATGTTACCATCACCTTGTGAGGCGTCCAGAAAATGCAATGACAATAGATTTAAAGCACCCAAAATACTTTGGTAGGAAGAACAGCAAAGTATTAAATGTGTCATTCAAAGGAGATGTCCCAGAATGCAAACTACAAAAGACAGTGATCTACCTGTTTAATTTATAAATCTCTCTTAAATGCCTAAATTTGCACCTGAAATACAGCTGATGTTTGATAAATATTTACTAAAGAGAAGAATTAATGAATGAGTTTTTTTTAGAGAGGCTAAGAATGGGCAGTCACACAATAAAAGTGGGTTTCAATAGGATCTTTACAGATATGAGAAACATCTGGCACAGCAATTTGAGTCAGCTGAGGAAGAGTGGGATTACAAAGGCAGAAAATAGCTTTTATCAAACGTCAGACACTATAACCAATCTTACATGAAACCTTTACAGAGGCAGAAAAAAATATGGATAAAAGTGTCTAAACTAATTTGTCACATGGGGGATATAAATTGCTCATTTTTTTTTTCTCCTAGGAAACTCAGACAGGTGAGGTCAAGGCAATATTCTAGTTAAATATTGTAATTCAAATTCATATGAGACTTTTAAGCCTTAAAGAAGGCAGTTTAAAAAAAAGGCAGTTTTATTTTGTAAACAAATGATGTTGCTAATGACTAGCTAAAAGGTATTCTGTGAGCGCTTGATTGGAAAGCATTAAAATATTTGTCATGGACACATAAACAATACTTAATAACTTATAGAAAACATTACTAGGAGGAATTTTAATAGATTTAGATGTGTTGGAATTAAGAGTAATAGTGAGTGTAAATTTAAATTCATATAACATTTTCTTTCTTAGTGTTCTGTATATATATACATTCTCCTAAACTTTATGTTTGCTTATATATGTAAACATATGTTCAGTATGTTAATTGAGACTCACATATATTTTCACATCTCATTATGAGCTCTGGTGTGCAAGTTAGATGCTATAACTATTATTCCAATTTTGCAGAACACAAAGTTAATGGAAAAGTGATTTTCTCAAAGTCATAACGCTATAAGAAGGATAGGATGCAAACTTCAGATCTTATTATTGCAATATGTATTCCCTCTACCCCCAAATTTAGCATCTTTTAACTATAACAGAATTCGGTAAAAGTGTGGTGGAGTCAGGTTAGAGTTTCCATATATGAGTGACTAGCCTTGGCTTCAGGATTTATTGCACCAAAATATTTTACCTCTAAGATAACAAGGACTTTTATTAAGCAACAGCTCAAAAGTTTTAACTGGCTGACAGTTAGGTCTAGGCGTTCTTCTTCTTATGAAAACAGGAAGATAATTAAGAAAAAAAATGGTTTTTTCTAAAGTTCTTCTAATCTAAAAAGACCATAAACAGGTAAATAAGTAAGTTCATACATATATATTAATTTCATGATAAAATATACTTAGGGAACAATGGAAGCGTAGCAAAGGATACTAGCTCTATCTAGTTGTTTAAGCAAAGCTTCTACTGGGAAAGCACATAAGATGAGATTGAGTTAAGATGATAAAAGGCTAAGAAGAATTATACAATAAGTGATGATAACTTAAACACAGACTACAAACAGTTTGATATTATGATAGAATGCAATTGGGAAGGGGATGTCAGGAAATGACTGAATAAATATAGTCATGCAGGCCCTTGAAAGCATAATAAGTTCTTAATATGCAATTTAATTTTTCCCTAGAGGATGGGTAGAAAATGAATGAGTATTGAAAGGCTTCCAAAGCAATGTCTAGCGTTTCTAATGACAAAAATCATCCAAAAAATGATGGCTGAGGCATCTAGAATGCCTCAGCTCTACATGTACAAAAGCAGTGGATAGAAAAAACACTGTTCTAAGGGACAAGGGAAGAACACTGCCTCCCCATGTGGGATCACAAAGTGGGCATTCCTTGAGTTCTCACCAAACAAGCAATCTGTGAGTGCCTTGGATCTTAGACCTCCCAGGCTCCAGGACAGTGAGAAATAAATTTGTTTCTAAGCTACCCAGTCTATAGTATTATGTTATAGCAGCTGTTAAAAAGAGACAAGCCCCAAATGGAGTCATTTTTGCTAAGCCCTGCCAAGACTTAATACCTAACCTAATTGCCCTTTCAGCCTCTCTTGGAAGTGGAATTTTGAATCAATCAGCCTGGAATGTTCTCATCAGCACTAGTGAGGTCTGATAAGACTCCCTGTCTTCCCCTAAGGGAAGGTCAACCTGCCTGAAATAATCCAATCTTTTAACTTCTTTGTCTCTTCCTCATTCCGCCTATAAAACCTTCCATGTTGTACAACTCCTGGAGCTCCTTTCTATTTCACAGCGGAGATGCTGCCCAATTCATGAATCTTTAAATAAAGTCAATCAGATCATCAAATGTATTCAACCCAGCTGCCTAAGACCAACTGACCAAGACAGAAATTGGCACTGGTACAGTGTGGTGCTGCTGTAACAAATACATAAAATTGTGGAAGCAGCTTTGGAATTGAGCAAATAATAAAGACCAGAAGCGTTAGGAGGTGTGTGCTAGAAAAAGGCTACATTGCTAGAACCAACCGATCTTTAAAGGTGACTCTAGTGAGACTTCAGAAAGAAAAGAGTTGTAAAGAAAGCCTTAATTTTCTCAGAAAAAAAACCCCAAAGTTATCATAAAGGGAACATTGGTAGTTATACAGAAAACAGAGGAGGCACCTGGAGACATAGGCTGCATACTTTCTGTGGGCTCCTGTCTTTGCAAGACCCCAGGTGGCTGGGCAGGTGGTGCAGCGTGGAGGGAAGTGATGAGCAGGCACAGGAGAGCCCCTGTGTCCTCCCAGAAGAGGCCTCCCCCAAGCTAGCGAGTGGGGAAATTGGACTTCCCGCCGAAGAGATTATCTAAACACACTGTTAAAGGTATAGCTTACTCCTCCTGACTGCTTAATAGATGATAGAAGAGAGAAACAACTTAAATACGGAATTGTTAAGCAAAAGGGAAACAGAACTTAGAGTTTGGAGAATTCTCATCCTGGCCATATTGTGAAAAATGAGAGGATGGGGGCCAGTGGCTCTTTGATGGGTAGATTACTATGGGTGTGAACCTTGGACTCAGTCACCTTGGGAAGAAAACTGCTGGTTTTCACTAAACACGGAGATGGGAAGAAATGAAGGCTGTGGGATTTCTTGGATTATATGGGAAGGGGCCATGTATTTTGCTGCAAATGCTCTACTTTAAGACAAAGAAAGAATGGCTCTGAAGCTGATTCGGAGGTCATCAGGTCTGGCTCTTCAGTTTCAGAAGGGAACTTCTGCCTTGCTTTCACTAAGTCAGATAGTCACCAACCAAAGTTATGGGGGCAGAACTACCCAAAATCATGAGGGTGCCCAAAAATGTGACACAGGATTTTCTTATCATTGAACCAAAGAGGATTATTTTCAATTCCTCTTTTAAAAAAAAAAAAAATTATTTATTTATTCATGAGAGACACAGAGAGAGGCAGAGACACAGGCAGAGAGAGATGTGCTCTCCATGCAGAGAGCCTGATACGGGACTCGATCCCAGGTCTCCAGGATCATGCCCTGGGCAGAAGGGAGGCACTCAACCACTGAGCCACCCAGGCATCCCTGTTCTCAACTCCTAAAGTCTAATGTGGATTGCCTGCTAGGTTTTGGACTTGCTTGGCATCTGCCCTGTACCTGTCCTTCCTTCTTTGCTGTTTCTCCCTTTTGTGAGACGAATGTCGGTCTGTCATGTGCCTATCGTATCATTTTGTTTTGGAAGCACATACCTCATTTGGTTTCACGAGTCATAGCTGGAGAGCAGTTTGCCTCAGGATGAATCTTACTTTCAGTCTCATCCATATCTGATTTAGATGATAGTTAGATGCAACTTTGGACTTCAAAGCTGATACTGAGGACTACCGGGATGTGATGATTAGTTTGTATGCAAGAAGAACATGGATATGGAGTGTCTTGGAGTAGAATGCTGTAGATTAATGGTTTGTGTCCTTCAAAAGTCATATATTGAAACCAAATTCCCAACACAATGATATTTGGGGCCTTTGAGAAGTGATTAGATCATAAGGGTAGAGCCCTCATGAATGGTATTAGTATCTTTATAGTAGACACCCTAGATTGTTCTCTCACTCCTTTGACTATGTGAGGTCACAGAGAGATGGTGGCTATCTTTGGACAGGAAATGGACTCTCACCAGACACTGAGACTTGATCTTGGACTTCCCAGATTCCAGAACTGTGAGAAATAAATTTCTGTTGTTTATAAGCTACTCAATCTATGGTAGTCTGCTATACTCGGTCACCCAAATTGACTAGGACGTAGCCCAGTAATATAATGGAAGAATGCTAGTACTGTTTCCTTCAAATTGTAGCAGATCCCTAATAAGTCACAGTAAGAAGGGTATATCCATGAAGAAATTTTCTGGGTATGTTTGCATTAAAATTGTTTCTTCAAGACTAATTCTAAATCAGGTAAATGAAATTCTTAATTCCTTGAAGTTTACAGTCTATTTTAGGATTCAGTGCTGTGTGTTAATTTTTATTCACCTTTGGACTCTGTGATAATGGAATATACCCTTACATGGAGGGTGGTTCAACACACGAAGAATGGGTTTGCTCATTCTTTACTTTCTTGCAGATATTTAAAATAATACTTTGTTTGTATCTTAGTAACAAAATGTTTATTTTCAAAAATTTAATAGAAACAAAATAGATTAAAATCAGAAATGTTTGAAAAGTGAAACAATAGAATGCATTAGTTTCTGACAGATGATCTCTGAGATTACTTCCTTCTTCATCTCCTATACATTTTTCTTCTATAGTTAATTCTCTATACCTTTCTCACATGTTGCCAAGAACACGTGATGACCCAGAAAATATCCGGTGTTCAATAGCATGCCTGATATTGCTGGGGCTTCCGGGTTAAACAGAGTGAAAGACAAAGAAATATTTTAGAGAAATTTTAAGTTTATTTCTCTGTTTTTTTTTGTTTGTTTGTTTTATTTTTGCAAACTGGTTCCTTTAAGTGATGGTAGAAAACGGCAAATTTTCAAAATTTCAACTAGGAGGAAAGAACAGACCTTGGATCTGAGCTTAAAAGTTAGTTCTCATTTAGCTTCTCTACATCTTCATACATCCTATCTCTTTCAGGGCAAAATTAAAAATCCTTGTGGTAGGCATTTTATTACCCTTTAAGAGGGATTTTCAATTCTTCTGGGTACTCTGAAAATTTTAGTTTTAGATCAGCTTGAATTTAGGTGTTGCCATGAAACTTCCTTTAAGCCAATGAAATATAATTAGTAGTGAACAGTCCTCAATTCACTACCCTCACGTATTCTTATTATCTGCCAAACAGAAGAGCTGTACTCTGAGCAACAGTTACTCCATCGACTGGGTACCAGAGTAAAGATAATGTGAAGCAGAGACCCCAACCGGCTTGCAGAGGACAGATAGCTTGTATGAAAATTAAGCCTTTATTTTTCGAGTTAGATTTTTTATTATCGATATTACCATGACATAATCAGCAATTACTATGATTTTGAATCAGCAATTCATACTTTTCATCAGTAAAGAAAACTTATCACATTATGCTACTCTGTTTAGCTTACAATTATTATTTTTATGTGTTTAATATCTTTATGTTTAATTAAAATACAGGTTCTAGATGGCCAGGTACCATAGACTTTTTTTTTTTTCACCAGTATCCCATCAATGCTTATATAGTATATAGCCAAAGTGAGCAATGATTAAATATAGCTAAATGAATAAAGTGGCTTCATTATTAAAAAAAAAAAATACTAACAACACAATAAATCTAAGCCATTATTTGATAAGAACCTTGTGAATTCAATGTTTCACTGTTAGATATGCAAATCAGCTTATTCATAAAGTGATTAAAATCACATAGTGTTAGGAGACAGAACTAGTGATAAATCTGATGCCTTTAAACAGGTGGGATTCTCAAAATATATAGCTCAATGTTTCTTTTTTTTTAGCTCAATGTTTCACAACTTATAAACATTTAATAAATAAATACAATTATTTTAGAACCCTATAAATATTGCTTACTACATGTATATATGTTTTTATTCGAGTCTAGTATTTTCTTCACTTCTTCAGCCTAAAAATGAGAGAACCTACTGAAGACTGAAAATACTTTTTTTAAAAAAATACTTTTTATGCAAAAGTGTAATTATCCATTCTTAGCCTGTTATCACTTTATTCAGTAAATCTAGTTCTTTTCTTCACTTACATATAAAAAAAGCAGTTGACAATGAAGAATGTAACCTCTGGAATCATTGTTATATGGTTAAATGGAAGTGCCAAATCAACATCTATTTAACCTCAAACAAATTAATTACCCTAACAATTCTGTGCTTCAATCTGTATGGAAGTAAAATACAATTTTGTTAAGTAATGTAAACTAGATAAAATGTTTGGTAAAATAATTGACATAAAGTCAGTTCTCATTAAACTATCATCTCAGCCTTGGCCCAAAGGTAATTCATAACTTAGTGAGAAAAAAACATGTAAAAATGATTCAAATATTATCAGTTTAAATAAAGATAGGCACAGATGTAATTTAGCAGAGGGTAGTGCTTATTTATTAATTAAGATAATGTTGAATAATCTTCAGCAAGAGGTAATACTTAATACTTAAGAAACTTGAAGAACAATTAGGATTTAATAAAAAAAAAGTGAGAGAAGTCCTATAGCACTGAAATTAAAAATAATAAGGTATGTTGAGGCAGTTTCTGAGTGAAAGATGGTGCTAAATGGAGATGGAATCCTCGAATATTGCCTTGGTAAAGATGTAGTGTAAGCCTCACCTTTAATCTGCTATCAGTGAAGGAAAAAATCATCTATGTCTTGTTTTTTAGAAACTGGTGAGTGAGTATTTAGGAAAAGAAAATATCACTGAGGTTACATATTACTGATTCATGAAGAACATATCAAAAAAAAAAAAACAAGTATGTTTCCTTTCTGTGACAGGGTCAATAGATTGAAGACCAAGGAACAATTAGAGAAAACACTGGGTTTTTGGCTTCAGAAAATAGTTTTCTCATGATTTAGAAATCAGTGACAACCTGAAGGAAACTCCCTACTAGTATGCCATTTGATCTGTTTTTTGTTTGTAGTTTCCTATTAAATAGGTTTATCAATAAGTTAAATTAAATATACTTGTGAATATTGCTAGATATATACATTTTAAAAAGATAGTGGTGTTCAATGGATTACAAAAGAAAAAGAAGTTATCAAACAGAAGTACGTGAAAACCGTAAAATAGATTATAGAAGAAATATGTGCAAAAATTCTATTAAAGAAAAAAATAATCAACCATAGGAGAGTAAGATCTTTCATTTTAAGTAAAGACACTCATTACTTTAGATTCTGGGATACACTATTTAAAAGAGAATGACAACAAATATTTAAAATAAGAAAAAACACTTTATACTTGAATACATTTGAGAAATCCTAAGATACACAAAATTAAAGAAGTCGATTTACTGAATAAAGTCTTAAACTTTACTTTGTTAATATCAATTTTAAATATCTATATGGGAATAGCATAAGTAAAAATTCAAATTCATTTAAAGTGCAAAATCTACCTCTTTCAACAAAGTATCCCCTGGGATCAGCATTCCTTAGAACAAAGTTTAAACATTTCTAGAAAAGCAGAAAGTAGTAGAAATTTGTAGTCTAAGAGATACAACTAGGGGTAAGTCTGCAAAATTTAGTCACAGTTAGTGCCTTGTTAATGTTGCTATTAATGCATAAATGCTATTTTTTAAGATTTTATTTATTTACTCTTGGGAGACACAGAGAGAGAGGCAGAGACATAGACAGAAAGAGAAGCAGGCTCCCTGCAGGGAGTCTGATTTGAGACTCAATCCCTGGACCCAGAGATCACACCCTGAGTGGAAGGCAGACAATCAACTGCTGAGCCACCCAGGCATCCCCAAAAATGCTATTAATGCATAAATAATTAGTAAGGTAGATAGAGACCATTCTTTTTTTCAGTAAATTTACATCCTAGTAGAGGGATAAAGATTAAATGAGTTTAATAATTTTGTATTATGATAAATACTTTTAACAAAATACTTGGAATAAAATAATATGAAATAACTAGATTATTCTTTTAGGAAATATAGTTCTGGCTTTCTGGCTATGTATCCTTGAGAATACACAGTTTGAGATAAGTCAAAAAATAATTAATTACTTAATGGATATATGCAGAATAAAAAAAAAATAGGCTTAGTAAGGAAGATTAAGAGTATAGTTGACTCAAAAATTCCCATGGCCACGCCATTATTTTTGTGTTGTGAGGAGATAGAGAATGGGGAAGCTATTTTATAGACATGGGTTTTTATAGACAATCTTTTGAAAACAAAATTTTTAAAAAACATTTTATTTTCAACTCTTCTCCTATGCCTTAATACTTATTGGAGAGTAATCTTGTATTTTAACATTTAAAAAGTGCCTTTTTCACTTTTCAAATTTATTTATGATTTTTCACACTGCTTATATTTTAGCAGGATTTTTTTTTCAGTTTAAAAGGAAATTAGTGGAAGCTGAACCAGCAGGTGCTAACAAAATACTACTTTAACTAGAAGTCTCTTTTAATGTTTGATTAATATTACACATCAATCATAATAATTTAAGAATGGGGACTCATAGCCTCTAGGAAAATTCTATATACATTCAAGGGAAAAACACTGGGCACATAAAGACTAGATCTAACAGTCTTGTGATGATATACCTATGTGTAGGAAAATAAACCTCCTTCTAAAATACTACTGGAAATAAGAGGAATAATTTCTCTTCAGCTTCTCATTGTCATCTAAGCTCACTGAATTAAATCATGGTTTCTACAACAACATTTAGCAGTATCTATAAAATTTTTAATCAGTGTGGTTTTGTGGATTCAAATTTTTCAAACAGAAAAACCTACTATAATGTCAAAAAATATTAACAGTTGAATATTAACAAATATTCAAAAAAGTCACAAAAAGTGAAAGAACATGATCCCCATAGGCCAAAGAAATTAACTCCTTTAAAAGGTTAGTTAATTAAAAACTAAAATTATACTTGTGAACAGATCTCAGTTTCTAATATCATTCTTCAAAAAAAAAGAACTAGTGTTCCTTGGAGAAACAAGCGATTATAAGTCTGGAGCAGAATATATATAAGTGGAGTCTCAAGCATCTGGAAAGAAAGGAAGTGCTAAAATAAACGAAATTTCAGGGAATATGTCAAAAGGAACCAGGAACTAACTGAAAGTGTTCACAAAGCTGGGTTCTTCTGAGAAGACAATAAAGAGGCACTGAATTATAATCTAACATATAAAATAATATCCATGAGTCCCTATTGATAAATAAATGATTGAGTAAATAATGGATAAGAAGAGACAAATCTCTTTTGCAGAAGAATTCCAAATAATTTAAGTAGATAAACCATCCTGTATCTGGAGCATAACTACCACTCTCATGTGTGATTGGGATATAGTATCTTCTCTGCAAACAGTACTATAGAGAAAGGGTGAAAAAAGTGTTGTTTCCAGTAAGAAGACCTGATAAATGTGATCAATCATGTTGATTGTATGTACACTTGATAGGATACGATGTGATGAAAATGGTACTTCACCCCTGTGATCTTCTTTCCAAAAATCTATACTCTAGTAATTAATGAGAAAAATATCAGAAAAAAAAAAACTAATTGAGGGACACTCTATAGAATACCAACCATTACTCCTCAAAACTGTCAAGATCATCAAGCCTAATATAAGTCTAAGAAGTTGTCATAGCCAAAGGGAGCCTAAGGAGACATAACATCTAATTGTAATGTGGTGTCCTTAAGGGATTCTGAAACAAAAAAGTATATTACATAAAAATGAAGGAAATGTGAATAACATATGGATGTTAGTTAATAAAAATGTGTTTGTATGGGTTCATTACTTGTGATAAATATACAAAATTAATGTAATATGTTTATAATAGGGGAAAGAAGATGTACAGCACATGAAAAATTGCACATCTAAAACTCTGTATTATCTTCATAACTTTTCTGCAAGTATGACCATTTCAAAATTTTATAAAATTATTTGAAGTAACTTACTCTGTTTTCAGAAAAGTAGCAACTAAAAATATATTTATATGATACATAACACAAAAAATTTTGAGGATTTTTTTCTTCAAAAGAAAGCTGCTTTTTAAAAGGATAAACCAAATTGGAATTTCAGAGGAAATCATTTTTTTAAATCCTAAGTCAAGAATGTTTAGATTTTTAAACTCTAAGAAGCAGATTTTCTCATTACAAATTCAATGTCTTCAAAAAAACTTAAGCACAAAATTACAAGATGTTAAAAACTTGTAAATAGTTTAGAAAAACTTAGCTATAAAATGTATTTTTTGCTTAGGAGAAAGATAAAATTATTGGATAATTTATCATAAACAATAAAATGATAGTTTTTATTTATTTTATCTTTAATCTTTCAAAATTGGTGAGATAATATTGGTAAGAACAAATTGTGTTAAACTATTTAAAATTTGATAATTTATTTGAAATTTCATCACCATTAAATTAAAATCTTCCTTTGCTCTCTAAATTCCTTGGAATTAAATTTCAGTTCTGGACTTTCTATAGCATAGATGCTATGGGAGAGGAAAGGGGGGAAAAATGAAGTTTCCAAAGAATGTAATTCCAAAGAATGAATTTCGACAGTAGTAGAGCCAACATTCTGGAAACCTCAATCTAAAGTATAATCATAATATGCTGGAAACAAGGATGGATAATACATAGTAGGATGAGTCTTAAAGAAAATTAAAGTCAAGCAAATTATTATAAATACTAACCTCACATTTCTCAAAAGAATTGTTCCCTTAACTGATAGAAATAAAAACATTTGCTTATGTGAGATTTTGCCTTTTGTCTATCAAAAAATCATAAAATCTATCACTAAATAATAGACAAAAGAGTACAATTCATGGAGTCACAAGGAAAATAAGTAGTCTTTCCAAGGTCATACAGGTACTTGTGGTGTCTTAGATAATCAATTTAAAAGCCTTCTTTCTAAAAAACAAAACAAAACAAAAAAACAAAAAACACACAAAAAACAAACCTTTCTTGGTCACTACATCAGATTGCTTTTTATTAATTTATTGGGTAAAAATCAGGCACTGAATGCATAAAATAATATGTATCTCCATATAAATATGAATATAAAGAAGAAAAAGAAAACCACTTTAAAAAAAAAAAGAAAAAAAAGAAAACCACTTTTTAAATTTTTTTTTTATTTTAAAGGTTCTGGTGTCATCTTCCTTTACACTCACTCTAATTCCTTGTAAAATTTTGTGGATCTTCTACCTGTCCTTAATTTCCACAGTTACATATTATCCTATTTTATATCTGTTATATTTACTATTTCAACTAATTCACATTAGTCAATGTAAAAGTCATATATTTTTGCAAATCTTGCCAACTAAAGAGATTTAGATAGAAACTATTCTGTGACATATTAGAATATTCTAATCAATTACTTGGCAATTGACTGTTGATTGACTTAATTTGATTAAAAAGTGATTATTAAAAATTAATAATCTTCATTTTTCTTATATTGGATTAGTTCTGCCAAAGAATAACTTAGGAGTGCTGAATCCCGTTAAGTGAAAATTTATCATTTTTATTCATCCAGTCATTGTTTGACTTTGTTAAATTAACATTTTCTAGGTGGAGCACAGGGTGTCAGTTGGTGAGCCTCTTTCACTAGACTACCAGAGAAACTGAAATAAAGAAATTTGTGACAAGTCCTGAAGGAAGTACACCACATGCCTCCAGTTACCACGTGGGGAAGTCAAGACACAATAAAGACAAAAAAGAGAGGTAGGACCCTTGACACATAATTTTATTAGGACTCACAAGGGGGAGTTTTGGAGTTCCCAGACTAGGGCCAAATTGATCAGGTCAATTCAAACCAAAAAGAGCAAGATTTTGGTCAACTTCACACAGGTGTCCTCTGGGGGCCCATCAGGCATAGAGGTGCTGGGAGGCAGCACGACTATTGATTACAAGGGACAATGGGGAAGTCATATCACATTCTCTCGTGCTTCTGTGGGCTGTTAACAAGGCATGTCATTGCACGAGGAGCTAGTGACTAAGGTCCCTACAGGCCACTTGGCCAAACAAAATTGCCAAGGCAGCAATACCATGCAGTAAGTTTGCTAAACTCTTAATAATTATTTATACATCAGTGCCAATAAATAAAAGCAGTGTACTTATTTATATGTAGACTAACCTGAGATATTATGTACTAGATTAAAAAAAAAAAAACTAACAATCATTCTGTCTTCTTAGGAACTTGCTGCCTGGTTCAAAGTTCTACCATAAATATATTAAAAATAGAGTATTAGTGAAAAATACTGTTACAGAAAGTCATATAATCATTGGCTAAATGACCCCATATATTTTTGTTATCTGTTTTAACTAGAATGAGCTCACTGGGTATTGAGAAATACAGTTCCTAGACAAAAATTTGCATTGTACTAAATTTAAATATTTTAAATTCAACTTCACTCTGAAATTTTTGTGATTTCGATTTTAATAATTTCAGAGATTTTGACAAACCAAGTGTATGCTAATATATGGCCAACTGTTAGCTATCAATATCTTGATGAATTTTATTCCATTGAAATAAGCATATTCCGGTGATTGTTAACCAGGCTTTCAAACATATCATAGTTATTTTTTTTAAATAATTTTTTTAAATTTATTTTTTATTTTACGATAGTCACAGAGAGAGAGAGAGAGAGAGGCAGAGACAAAGGCAGAGGGAGAAGCAGGCTCCATGCACCGGGAGCCTGATGTGGGATTCGATCCTGGGTCTCCAGGATCGCGCCCTGGGCCAAAGGCAGGCGCCAAACCGCTGCGCCACCCAGGGATCCCCATATCATAGTTATAATCCTTTAATTGTTTTAAATAACAAACTCAAAGGAGTTTTATATGTGTCTTAAGAAAAAAAAATAGAATAGGTAGTGTACTTTGGTCCTTAATATTTTTTGACAACATAGTAAGGATTATATTCCTTTATTCTCCTAACATATAATTATGATGTTGTATAATTATAGTAAAATATATATTACTTAGAGAAATAGAGCTATTTTGATGGGGAGAAGGATGCAGAATGGAAAGTTTGGTACCACAATTTCAATAGTAGATCTTATCATTTCTCTTAATTACTCTAGCCAGAGTTGATGAATTTATCAGTTTCATTACTATCTTATGAAGAAACGTCAGCTATCACTATTGATCTGCATATTATTTGTTTGTTTTTTAATTTTATCATTTTCTACCTTGATCTTTATTCTTTAGGTTCTTTCTTCAGAATGAAATGTTCTTTAACTTCTTGACATATATGTATACATGATTAATTTTCATCTCTCTCCTTTTCTAATAAATTCATCCCAGGCTATAATTTTCTATCTTAACACAGTCTATCTTGCATCCCAGTAAAAAAAAAAAATTATAGCATAATATTTAAAATGTTTTATCTTCTTCTGGAGAGGATTTACATGTGGCAGGAAACTAGGAATACTTGTAGTCATTATTTACCTTAATCCAATGTGAGGGATTGAAATCATTCAAGGTTGTACTTGAATAATTGACAAAACTATTTCTAGTTGTTGTTTTTTGTTTTTTTTTTCCTCCCATTAGGGTATAGTGGGTTATGGTTCCACTTCAACAGGCCTGATATTCTAGCTTTTGTCCTCTTGGTCCCATAGAGGAGAGAAAGATTTGCTTAGCCTCTTTTAAAAATATATTTATATTTTTTAATTTGAGTGTACTAGACATGCAACGTTTCTTTAATTTTAGGTGTGCAACATAGTCATTCTGCAAGTTTAAATATTATGTTAGGTTCACCACAAGTCTAGATACTATCTGTCACTACACATTATTATAATATCATTGACTATATTCTTTATGCTGTGCCCTTTTATTCTCGTGACTTATTCCACAACTTGACTGACTCTTCCACTTTTAATAAGCAGATCCCTTTAAGGAAAAAAATCACTCAAATTCTGGGGACTTTACACTGGGTTCCCATTTTTATTCTGAAGATTGATTCATACATAATTCTTTATTGCCATGAGACACTCTGTGCCTTAACCTCTCTGTTACAAAGAGGGGAAGTCCCTTGTGCATTATTTTAAAGGATTTTCCCTTTAAGCAGAAGAATGACAGAATAGATCTTCTACGTTTTATCTAACCTTCTTTACAAACTCTTAACATGCTTTCAGTTACATCTTAAAAAAAAAAAAAAAAAGCGAAGTAAACTCCTTGCTGTAATGCTTTGCTATGGCAGTTTTCAATGGCAATCTTTAAAACTTTGCTACTGATGATGTATTAGTTGCTAAATTTATTTACATGTATTCATTTAAAATATTTATCATAAAATGCTGTCAAGGAAACATGACATAGCACTAAGCAAATTAAATTACTAAATGCATTTTAAATTTAAAAGTTTTAAAAAGTACTGTACAAGATTCATATTTAATTTGCAATATATCTCCTTACTACAAGCAAAAGTTTTAAATTTACAAACTGTTTAAGGTAATGTGTTTTTAAACTATGTAATTCAATAAATCATTGTATTTCACAAAGCCTGAGAAGAAATACAGTTATCTTCAATCTATAGTATATTCGTTCACACAGGAACTTCCTTTGTGAGGAATTTTCAGCATGCACGACTTTACTATAGGCCAAAAATTCCAAAATATTTTTGATATTCAATATTTAAGCAGAAAAATATTCTTATTATTAAACATATTTCCCTACTCTTTGCATTCTGATCACATGCAAGTAATTTGTTAAATTTATTTCCCTTTCATAGTGCATTTGTTCATTAAGCTATAACACATTGTCTTTGTTATTCACCACAAAGAATTTAGTTTCTCTCAGTCTAATCAAAAGTTGGAGGGTCCTAAGATAACTGCTTTATTATGTTGCTTTTTACATCTCATTAACTTCTTCTAATTGACACTGGTACTCAATGTATACTTTTTGTGCTGCTGTTGCCAGGAAGCAAATTATTCTACCCCTCATGACTGCTCTGGCAGCTTCCCACAAAACACCCAGGCTAGTTTCTTGGTTTTTATTGATATTAATTTATTCTGAAATAGTCTTCATCTGTTGCACAAATGCTGCCGTTTTAATTAGAGAGTTGTTAAATCTCCATACTTCAGATCTCCTATAATTTAGTATATCACCAGAGACACTGACACCAGGAAATTACCAAGCAAAGTTAGATTTTCAATAGCAGATGGTTACATTCTTCAACATATCTCTATTTTTTTTAATATCCAGAAATCAGTCTTTAATAAAACATAAGAAAATAAATCAGATTCCATACCTATTTTTCAATGTTTCATTTCTCAATTAATATGAAATTGCATATAAAATTACGTCTGCAAAACATCATTCTGCACCTTGCCTTGTCTTTTGTTTTGTTTTTCAATTTTTCGGTATATTGTGAAGATCAGTACAAAGCAACATGTGAGGCCGTGTTTCCCCCATTTGGGGAGAGAAAGCTGCACAGTATTATGTCATTTAGATGTATTAAAATTATTTAACTAGGGTGGTTTCAATGCATCACAGAATATCTTGGAATTGGGGGAGGTGTACTCAAATCAATTTTTGAAATTGATTTTTTCTGGACTTTTGACATTAAGATCTTCATGTCTAGGAATTTATGCCCTCAATATCATATTTAGTTTTGTGGAATAATTTCAACGATCAATTTGATTTTATAATGTTTTTCTTTCTATTCTTTTAAAAGAGCAGTACACAAGATAATACCCAAAGAATATAGCAATCTGAAGAATGTGTGCAATTATATTTAAATATTTTTTCAAATTGTGAAATATTTCTAATATGTGGAAACCTCAAAAGAAATGTAACAGACAAATGCAGACAGATACTCTCTTTCTCAGTTCCATCTAAACAGTTATGAAATATTATAATCAGTTATAATTACAGACTACCAACCTCTCCCTTTCCAACACAAGTAACTATTCTGAAGTGCATAAATCTGCCGATTAACGTTTCTGTGCTCTTTTTAATATGAAAATATCTATCTGTACTACACACTACTGTTTCTGTATTTTGTTTTATTTTTAAAGATTTTATTTATTTATTCATGAGAGACAGAGAGAGAGAGGCAGAGACACAGGCAGAGGGAGAAGGAGTCTCCATGCATCAGGGATCCTGATGTGGGACTCAATCCCGGGACCTCAGGATCATGCCCTGGGCCGAAGGCAGGTGCTAAACCGCTGAGCCACCCAAGGATCCCCGTGTTTCTGTATTTTAAATTTATAAAATTTCTATCATACTCTATCCAATTTTATAGCCCTTTTACAAATGTCAATCATTGTTCAATGCTATTATTTGAAATGCAACTCATATTGATATACATATTTCACAGATTCAAAAATTAAGAACACATTTTCCCCAAACTTTTCTTTTACCAATACAAACCTCACTGCTATGAATATCCTTATTTATGTACATGTGAGACAGTTTCTCCAGTGTGGATAATTAGATGTAAAATTAATAGATCTTATAGGATGACTATGGTCAAATTTTCCAGATATTGCCAAATTACTCCCTAATTACACATAACAGTTAATATTCTCAACAGTAATCACCAACAAATTATGTCATAACTCATTAATTTTTGCTAGTCTCATAGGTATAACATTTTAAATTAATTTAAAAAATTTTATTGAGGGTACCTGGGTGGCTCAATCAGTTGAGCAACCAAATCCTGATTTCAGTTCAGGTCATGATCTCTGGGACATGAGTTAGAGCCTTGTGTTCAGCTCCACACTCAGCAGTAAGTGTGTTTGAGATTCTCTCTCTCTCTCTCTCTCTCTGCCCCATGTTACTAATGTAACATCGTGTGTTACATTAGTTTCAGGTGTACAATCAAATTCATTTTTTAAAGTTTGCATTTCCCCAACAATTGTGATTTTATGCTCGATTGTATATATACACAGCAATTTGGAATTCCACTTTGGAATTTGAATTGCTTGTTCCAATTCAAGGTCCATATTTCAATTGGAATATGTGTGGTGTTCCTTGACTGGTTGAACTTTTATAATCTGTACCATACTTAGTATTTTTGTGTTTGATATTTTGCAAACACATTGGCTCAGTCTGATATTTATCTTGACTTTGTTAATATCGCTGCATAGAATATATTAAGATGTGTATTTCATTGAACCATGTGTTGATGTGTAGTTCAAGAATTATTAATTCTGAAGTAAAGATGTATGTATTCTCTATTTCTATGAAAAATTATTTTTATATTTATATTGTAATATACTTTGGATTTTTTTATTTATCTGTCATACATTGTAAATATATATGAAATTTATAAATGGTGATAGATAGAGAGATAGATAGAGAAATAGAACAAGCCCAATGCTTAGACCATACGTACATCTATTCTCATTAGAGGAACTATTTCTCCTGGAACCATTTATTAAAAAGCTAACCTTTCTCCACTGACATCTAATGATATTTGTATAATATACCAAACTCATATAAGTTTATTTCCTGTCTCTGTATTTATTTCTTTGGTCTATTTTCTAATACCAGGCTGAGAGAACACATAAAATTAGTACATAATTATAATATGTCATTGTCCATGTGTGCATGACATATTTATTGCTTTTATTCTTCAAAATAATCTTGGATTCTTTGGTAAATTTACTCAGGTGGATTTGAAGAATAGCTTGCCAAGTAACCTGTTGAATCTTTATAAAGAATTGCATTGTTATGCTAAACACATGTGAATGAAGTTGCCCTCCATAAAACATTTCTCCTCACAACTATAGAATAGTCCATACTTGTTCAATGTGTATTGTCACACGCTACTGTGAATAGGATCACATAAAATTTAAATTTTTGATTATTTGTTTTTGTATAGAACTGGTATAAAATTGTGATCATTTACATTTTGTTTAGAAGCCTAGGAATTTCTGGGTGACACAGTGATGGAGCATCTGCTTTGCCTCAGGGCTTAATCCTGGGATCTGGGATCGAGTCACACATCAGACTCCTCACGGGGAGCCTGCTTCTCTCTCTCTGCATATGTCTCTGCCTCTCTCTCTCTGTGTCTCTCATGAATAAATAAATAAAACCATAAAAAAAGAAAAAAGAAAAAGAAAATTTTCATAATTTACCATTAATATTAGCATGTTTTAGGGTTTTGGGGAGATTTACATTAATACTCTTAGTTGTATTAAAAGCATAATAAATTGATGTAGAATATTATGAAATGCTTTTTGTACATTTTATGTTTCATAATCTCTATTTTCTTAATCTATAACATAATAACTGTATTAATAATTATTCTAAAGTTACTAATTTTTGCATTTCTGAAATAAGCCACATTGTCCATGTTACTTTTCTACACTAACAACCTTTTTAATATTTTAATTTTGATTTGCTCTATGAATACTGTGTTATCAAAATATGATCTTGGACATTTTTTTGATCCTGAAAATTTTTAAATATTATCAAAAATAAAATTGCATTTTCTTGAAACATGAGCATTAACCTCTTTAAACATACTTAGCAGTGGTTTGTAATTTATTTTTGCATTTGGAAGGTGGTAGATTTTAACTTCTAACAATGAAAGGTTATAAATGTGTTCAGATTTCAATACACTATATTATCAGTATTGTCATCATATTTTCCTAGAAAATTGCCCATTACAGGAAAGTATTTATTTTTCTACAATATCTTTTTTCCCTATTGTTCACTATATCTAGATGTCATCTTTTTTCCTAGTATTTATTGGACACTATATTTTCTCTTATTATTATTTTTTAAAGATTTTATTTATTTGAGAGAATAAGAAAATGAGCAGTGGGGAAAGGCAGAGGGAAAGGGAGAAGCAGAGGCCAGCTGAGCAGTTAGCTACTGGAGGCTTAATCCCAAGGTCCTGAGATCTTGACCTGAGCCTAACGTGGATACTTAACCAGCTGAGCCACCTAAGGGCTTCTTGTCTTCTCTGCAGAGCCACAGGCAGAGGGAGACGCAGGCTCCATGCAGGGAGCCCGTGGTGGTACTGGATCCCAAGACCCCAGGATCATGCCCTGAGCCTACGATCATGCCCTGAGCCAAAGGCAAATGCTCAACTGCTGAGACACCCCGGCGTCCCTCTTAATTGGGTTTAATATATTTTAGTTTACTTATCTTCTTGAATGTTGTGCTTGAATTATTTATTTCCAATTTTTTATTTCCCCTGGTGTGAATTGATCTCTAGAACATCCACAGTAATTATTATTTTCTTAACTTTCCACACAATTTTGATATTTAGTAATTTTGTCACTTTTATGTGGGAATGATCTAATTCCCATTGTATAATTTTATTTTATTTTTTTTAAAGATTTTTTATTTATTATTTATGCATGATAGACAGACAGAGAGAGAGAGAGAGAGGCAGAGGCACAGGCAGAGGGAGAAGCAGGCTCCATGCAGGGAGCCCGACGTGGGACTCGATCCTGAGACCCCAGGATCACGCCTGGGGCCAAAGGCAGGCGCTAAACCGCTGAGCCAACCAGGGATCCCCCACTGAATAATTTTAAACTGTAAATTAGTTTTATCTTCGTTTTCTTGAATTTACTATTTTTCAGTTTTTAAAATGTATACATATATACACAAGTGAGCTAGTTTTCAATTTGTCAAATGTTTGTATACTTATTATTAGTTTGAGCTATGGTATCAATTACTTTTAAAATGGGAATAAAAATACTATTAGTGATTTTTGGACGATTTTTTTTTTCCAGTAGACGCCCATATATCTATAAGAAATTATTTTATCGTTATTAAATGTATATTTTTACCTATAATATCTTTGTTTAAAGTCAGCTCTATTTTATAATACCATATATTAAAGTTATACAAACTTCCTTTTGACTTAAATTTTCCAGATATGCCATCCTCTTTTTCCCAATACTTTCAATCTCTATGAACATTATATTTACGAATTTCTCTTAAAGACTACTTTTGTTTTTTAAACTTTGATAGAGCTTTTGTTTTTAGTCTTATGAGTTAAATCTCTTAACATTTATTTCATAACTAATATATTGTAATTTATTTCTTCTCTCTTTTTGTCCTTTCTCTTTACCACATTTTCTTGCTATTTTTTTTTCTTACTATATTTCTTTTGGACTTAAAATCCTTTTCTATTGGATTTACAAAGTTATCTTTATTCTTTTGCTTCTCTTTTTGTGATTTGGCATTCCCATATCATTTTTCAATGTTCAGTGTTCTTTATGGATAACTCTACTTAAAATGTACACTTGATTTAACTAAATAAAAAATTATTCAATATAATATTCTCATGCTAGAACATGAAATTTAGAATTTTATTTTATAATTAGAGAAAATAATATTTTTTAATGGATGTTTACATGGGTATACACCTATATTACCAGCTTGGTTGCTCAGAACTGTTCTTATATTTTACTACTTTTTTCTAGACTGTATTGTTTTACTTCTGGAGAATATCCTATACTTATAGTAGTTTTTGCAGTAAGCATCTGGCATTGATTATTGATAATTATGTTAGCTAATTACATGGTAAATATTTCTTAGTTTAATGGTTATATTCCCCCATCCTATTCTCTTTGGACTTATGTTTTCCTGTTGAGAAGTTTAATATCAATTGCAGCTTAATACTTAAAGATCCTCTGTCTTTTTTCTGTGGATATTTTTGAGATCCTTGCACCTTTAGTGCAGATTCTTTACAAAATGTTTAAATATTTTTATTTATTCCATCTTGAACTTGTTGAATTTATTCATTCAAGCAACTGCATCTTCTGACATTTCTAGAGAGTTCTTGGCCAATTTCTGCTTAATTGTAGCATCTTTCTCATCATCTCAAGCCTTTCTTCATGATACTTACTTTAAACATACAATCTGTACTCTCACAGAAAGAATTATGGAATTCTGTGTGCATTCTTTAGATCTTTCTTAGTTTATAAGTATTCTTTTAGTATCTTACTCATCTATTCTACATTTCTATGGCTACACATTTTATTTGAAGTGCTTTATACAGTGATATTTTGCCTTTAATATACATCCTGGGCCTGTGTTTTAAAATAAAGTTATAAGTTAATGGGGACTGCAAAATCTTATTATTTTGAGTTCCTTTTTTAGTTAGTGTTCATTAGTATTTCATTAGTATTCAACTTATTTTTTAAGATTCAGTATGCATTGAAAAGTACTCAATTTTATCCAGCATTTCTAAGTGTTTCTCAAGAGAAATTTTTTGATCATGTTTCCAGAACCTTAACTGCTTATTGCCATTTATTTAATAAGGACTAAATTGATTTAAATTTGAGGCAATGGAAATTAAATATGTTCAACTTATACCTTGAAATACATATACCTATCTTTCAAAATCTCTGTGAAATAGATGATTAAGTAGATTTTAGATATGTATAGAAGCCTTATATATAAGTAACTTAAAATAGATATACAAAAAATGATCAGTAAGGTAAAGAGAGATTATACAATTAGATTAAAAATAGACTCAACCATGTAGATATTGTTTATTAATTTCCCAGGTTTGTCTTCTTTTCATATTTATACTTACCGAACGTTATATCTGAAATTGTATGTTTGTTTTTTCCTATCAATTCAGATGATATGTTATTAATGTTATGAGATATATGTAACCACTAATGGAGTAAAAAATATTGCTTATAGGCTTTATTAGTACGTTTGAACTAAACCTTTTTTATTTTAAGGGGATTAGTGCACTGTACAATGTTATCAATCCAAAATGTTGTCTTCAAGACGAAAAGACTTTATGGAGTAAAAGAACAGATTGGAAGCTGTTGTGAACACCCAAGTTTAGTATATGGTAACATAATAAATTGAAGAAAATAGGTTTAGGTTTATTTTGAGAAAATTTGTTTTATTTTTTAATTTATTATTCACGAGAGATGCAGAGAGGCAGAGACATAGGCAGAGGGAGAAGCAGGCTCCCTGTAGGGAGCCCAAAATGAAACTCTATCCCAGGACCCCAGGATCATGACCTGAGCCAAAGGCAAATGCTCAACCACTGAGCCACCAAGGTGCCCCTATTTTGAGAAAATTTTAAACAAAAGTATTCAGGAGAAAATTAGAAAATGTCAAATAATGAAATGGTAATTTTCAGATTATAGAAGAAAATAATACAAATGAAATTTGAAAACTCTAAATCAAACCTAATACTCAGGGCATTTGCAATGCATCATAGAGTCCTGTTACAGACAAAAATAATATTTGAATAGCAAAGTGGTTAATTTTTGTCCAATAAATGTACTCTGGTTTTCCACAACTTGCATATATGTAAGGTTGAAACATTCTTATTTATATACCTATAAGCTATAAATATTGTTTTCCAACTGGTAGCTATTAGCTTCCTTTGAGACTTCTCCCATAAGCTGATATAATGTTCAATGTACAGTATTTCTGTAGCTTCATTTACTTATTCATCTGTTCTAACATGCTAGCTTTCTTAACTTTGTATTATATACATTTGAAAATGGAATTCCCCATTATACAATTCTAATACTTTTGTGAAATTATTGCTATACCAATAATAAAATGTTTAAAATTGCATTGTAAAATACAGTTTTCACCTATATCAGGTGAACTTATTCTCCACCTTTTAGTTCTATTATGTTTACTAAAATATAATAATTGGTTTGATTTTATAGAAAAATACTCATTTTTTTAATTTCCTGTTTTTATTAGCTACAGCATTGGAGTATTTACAAAGTGTCTTGTTTCAAAAAATATATGAATATTATTTTCATAGTTACTGGAAGAATTAACACTAAAAATAGAATTTCTGGGAATAATGTCAAAATTTTGATTAATCACTATTAACTGATACAATGATATCATTACTTAGAACATCACTCTTCCAAGTAGGACAATTTTAAAAGAGAATAAATTAGTAAAGGTTCAACATGCATACATTTATTATATCTATCAAAATGTGATCAACAAAACGAGCAAGATTAAACACTGTGATTTCATAAAAGATTCTAACTAGAACTATGTATTTGGTATTTTTATTTCCCCATATTTCTAATATTTTTAAATTTTTTAATTAAATGTATACACTCTTAAAGACTACATTATATTTTTCTGTGAATTGTTGTTCAAGTATATATGTCCTTAACATGTCATTGCATGCGTGTAACATCATATATTTTCAAACAATGAATGTTTTCTTCCAAAGCTTGAAAGAGTAGTAAGTTTCAGTAACATCTCTTTCTGGAAACCATAGAAAAGGACATTTTAAATTTTAAAAATTAAAAAAATAAATGTGAACATTGGGAATTAATCTGATATTTTTCATAAGATCATTGTGTTACAGATATATGCTAAACAATTTACTTAAAGAGCAAATGAATCATTACATGTCATGGTTCTAATGCTTTTCCTCTCCATGTATCTTATACCTATGCCTAATGTACCTTTTAATTTTTGTTCAATCATATCTCTGGTCTTCAATGAAAAGTCTGGATTCTAACCTTAATCCAAAGAGTTTGTATTCCTGAGAGCTTTACATAGATTTTCTGTCAGGAGGAAGTGCACCACTGGCCACAGGAGGCAAGCCTAAATTAGTATGTATCCTCAAGGCAAACCTCCTGTTCTCTGACTTGCCTGGAGCCAGTGTAATTCTAGTGTCTCACTTAGTAGAACAAAATAACTGCATTTCGTTTCCAGATGTCTGAACCACTTCAGGAGGGAGATGACTTCCTTTAATGCTTAAAAAAGAAGGAAGTTCAGAAAGAGATGGCCTTTTTTTTTTTTTTAAAGAAAAAATGACCTAACAATAACCAGCCTAATACTTTTGGCAAAGTAAACAATTTTTCTCATTCAGGACTCGTACAGGGGCTGACTTTCAGAAAATCTTTTTTTTTTTTTTTTTTTAGAACAGTATGACTGCTGTATGTAATGAGAATCATCCAAAAATATTTATAATATAACCTAGGTAAAATAAAAAATTAAAGCAGAGTGTCATTAAGGTCTGAGTTTATTTTAATGCATGACCTCCAAACTTAAAATACCAAACAGATTTACTTGTTTCTTAATTTCTGTGCTTATGTATTATACATAAATTAAATCTTATGTGGGAGATATGAATTATAAAAACAAGTTATTAGATGATCATTTTCTTAATAAAGTAAAGGGAAAAGATGCAGTCAAATTTGGGATTAAAAACCAGTGATAATTTCCCTTTGTTTTATAAAATACAATGTTTTAAAGACAAAGATTTATTTAAGTCTTCCTATATAATCTTTTCCATTATTTTTAGATTTGAATAACAAGTGTAAATTCACTCTTTTTACTGTTCTATTTGGAATAATGAGTTCTTTAGGGGTCTGTGTTGAGTAAGATATCAAAGAGTTTTGCAGGTGGATCTACAAAGGTGCAAAAATCTTGAAAATACTTAAGCAACACTAGAAAGAAATCAAGGTCCATAGCCTCTGCATTGATGATGAGACTAGGCTCTTTCATTCTCACTCCAGTTTCAGCCACACTATTCAAAGAGATATTGCCTTATTTTATAAAAGAAGTAATAATCTGGGAAGTTTTCCAGATTCATTTATAAGAAAGCAAAGAGCTTAATTTGAGCTACATTTTGTAGGGCTCTTCATTCTTTCCTGATGACCTGAAACTCTTACAAAGGACTCTCTGTACTCTTTGTTTGGAGGGGAAGGAGCCTTTATTGTGCATCCTTTTTTTTTTTTTTTTTTTTTTTTTTTTTTTTTGCTTTAAATGTATTATTCTATACTAGGAATGCAGGAAACAATCTGCACTCTGTGGAAATGTAAGATAGTAACTCAATTTGAGAACAATATGTTTTGTTTTCATTCAAATGGAGTTGGTCAATGTGTACTTGCTAGTTTCCAAACTTAGAAGGTTTCCCTGACATTTCTCAAATTTACATTGTGAAATATACAACAGACATTGTAGGAAATTACAGAATGTTTGTTGTTCATTTGGGATCACAAATGTCACCACAGCTCAATTTAATTACAATTCTAGGAGACAGTTTTGGGTACTACCATGGCTACTGTTTTTTTTAACCACATTTGTGTTCCAAAGTTTTGTTTTTTTTTTTAATAAAATGTTTTCTCTACTTTTTCACTGTAACTGTGTTGTGGTTGTCAACTCAAAAATTAGCTTTATTTAACATTCCTGATTTGAAAGCGACCTATCCTAACATATCCTGTCACTATAGCTTTTCACTTATTTAATATTTTATCACCATTCTGATAGCATTCCCTCTAAGACTAGAGGAGGGAAAGTATAATAACTACTAGGTGTGTTTCTCCATGAGTCTGGTTATATCCATAGAATCCTTCACAAATAGTGATCTAAATAGATAACAGCATACAAGCAAATATCATTCATTCATTTTGCCATTCTTTTATTATGTTTTTTTTAAAGATTTTATTTATTTATTCATGAGAGATACACAGAGAGAGAGAGAGACAGAGAGACAGAGACACAGGCAGAGGGAGAAGCAGGCCCCATGCAGGAAGCCTGATGTGGGACTCGATCCTGGGACTCCAGGATCATGCCCTGGCCGAAGGCAGGCACCCAACCTCTGAGCCACCCAGGGAGCCCATTATTATGTCTTTCAAATCAATTTTTTTATCTTGTAATATTAAGTACTGTGCAAATTGTTCTTATTATCTCATTGAATTATCACAAAATTTAGTACTATAGATGAATATAAAAAATATAAATATATCTTAAAAACATTTTTAAGCTACAGTTGAATTAGATACTGTACAACACACATTTCCAAAATTACTATGTCAATGGGTCTATGTATAACACTTAAAAACATGGCCAGATTTCTCTGCCTGTGATGACCATGGTTCTTGGTCATGCTGCTTCAAAGAATGAGGAGGTAGACCAGACAAAAAGTGGTGGACAAAAAAGCAAGTTTATGAGCAAGAGTACAAAGCCCCCACACAGGACAGGGACCAGAAAGAATTTCCTTTGGAGTTTCTAAGTTTAGGGATTTTTATGAACTGCTTTGCAGAACTATGTTAAGCAGTCAGGGTTTGCTGAGTCATGCAAATTAGGGCTTTGGTCATATATCTCTCTACCTATTAGGTCAATGTCTACGTACTGATGGTCTTTTTTGCTGACATCTTGGGTCTTGTGTCTTAACTGCCCTTTGCCCATGATGGGGACAAATGCTTTGTGGTTAATGTCTTATTTTAGGATGTTTTGCATAAGTCATTTCTGCAATGGCTGCAAAGCAGAATGCTAGTGTCATCCTGTCTAAGCTGCAAAGCAGGATGTTTGTGCTGTTTGATCGTAGCTGTCCTGCCTCCATCTTACTGGGGACCCTGGCCCTGACCTAACTATACAACTAGTTCCTAATGGAAGCATGTAATTTTATGTAATTTTTATTTATTCAATGGGCAGTGTCACAAGGATTCTATCCTGGGTTTCTTGTTCATTGAACCGAAGATCTGTTCAAGTAAGTTAGATCCACACAATATTATTTTATAACATATATTATTTTAATAATATTTTTTTAATTTTATTTATTCATGAGAGACAGCAGTGGAGACATAGGCAGAGGAAGAAGCAGGTTCCTTGTGGGGAACCTGATGTAGAACTCAATCCCAGGACCCCAGGATCATGACCTGAGATGAAGGCAGATACTCAACCACTGAGCTACCCAGGTGCCCCTTGAATAATAATCTTTTTTTTAAATTTTTTATTAATAATAATCTAATTCAGTTCTTAAACCTAGCAATCTTTTGGTAATTCTTCATATGCTATTTGATTCTCCAGAATGCTACTTTTGATAGTTTTGAGACAGGGAAATGGAAGGACTCCATAAAAACCTGCTTCTTGCTTCTTTTCCTGCTTCTATTCTTACTAAGACCAGCACCCTCACCCCACTTTACACATGCCTCCAAATGCAAACAATCTATGTTCTTTATGTAAGAGACAAGGAGCAAACAATTTGTATAGAATAGATAACATCTAGGAAAGGACTAGATAAGAATGACCAGATGAAGCTATCCTGTGTGTATTCTAAACCAGCAGAGCTAGACATCTTGATGCCAAGACCTCTAGTTCTATGGAATAACACCTGAATCCTCATCTTTGTTCTGACCCAGTTCCTGGATGCCTGAGAGGCTATGTACACCAGACCACAATCCTCAGTAAAACTCTCAAACCCCAATCAAAGATGAGACTAGTGCTCCTTTCATTTCTGAGTCTCCTAGATGCTCCATCTGTATCTGTTCTCTCTGTATCTTCAATAAACTCTGCTCTCACATCCTGCTGGTTCATGTTTGATTTCCATCCTGCTTGAAGCCAAGGACCCTCTTGGATTGTCCCTTGGATTCCCTTCTGGGTCCTCAGGCGCAGCCTGCTTGCATCAGTTTCAGATGAAAAGCCAGCCTCCAATAAAAAAATACAAAGTAAGCCATATGCGCTCATGGAGAATTGGTCCCTTTAATACTTTGTAATGTTTCTCTTTATACATGATAATTTTCTTTATTTTGAAATCTACTCTGTCTGAAAAGAACATAGTTACTCTAGCATCTTTTGATTAACATTAGTATGGCGTATATGTTATAATAATACCGAAAAGTAGGTAAGTATATGTCTAACAAAGTATGTGCAGGATTTCTATGGGGAAATTTTTTTTAAAAACTGATAAAGATATCAAAGAGAAGCTAAATACACGAAGAGTCATTCCATGTTCATGGATAGAAAGACATACTATTTTAAAGATGACAATCATTACTAAATTGATTTATAGATCTAACATAATCCCAATGAAAATCCAAGCAAGCTATCTTAATAGATACACAAATTAATTCTAAAATTTGTATGGAAAAGCAAGAGATCCCAAATAACCATCAAAATCCTGAAGAAGTAGGACTGTTTGAGAACTGTTGCTACCCTACTTCTAGACTTATTATAAAGTCTTTTTTACTCAAGATATCATAATTTTAAGAAAAGAATAGACACATTGATTAATGGAACAGATAGTAGCTCATAAATGGAATCACATAAATATAATAAACTGATCTTTGACAAAGGAGTAAAAGAAATTCAGTGGAGAAATATTTTTTCAACAAATGGTGCTAAAAAAAAACTAGACATCTTATGCCAAAAATCAATCTAGACACAGATGACAGATCTCACACCCTTCACAAAAAAATAAACCAAATCCATCATAATATGAAACATAAAACAATACTGAAAACTTCCAAGAAAAAAATCTAGGCAAAAAACCAGTGTGATTTCTGACTTAGTGACATGTTTTGAAATACAATACTAAAGTTACAATTTATGTAAGAAAAAAATTAATTTGAGAGATTATGGAAATTGAAATTTTTGCTCTGCTATAGACCTATTAAAGCAATGAAAGGACTAGTCACTGACTATGTGAAAAAAATATACATGTGATAATATACACACATGTTATTTCCTTGCTCTGTCAAATGAGTGAGACTGAAAGAAATGATACCCTGATAGCAACAACACAACTAACACTGGGATCTTGGTTTTGACTGCCATTCTCCAACAAAAGGAGCCAGTGCTGCTTAGAGAAATTGCTGATTCTGCATCTAGGGTAGGGTAAGTACAAGATAAGCCTGGAACATCGTGAAATGCTGCAAAAAACAAAAACAAAACCTCCAGCACCCCTTCCCCCCAACACACACACACACACACACACACACACACACGTTGATAGAATTGTCAAAAGACCATGGAACCAACTGAAAGAGTTTCCAGTGGTCAAATCTATAAAAATTTGAGCATGAAGTAAATAAAATAGTATGATACAGTTATTCAATTTAAGATAAATATCCATTAGTCCATACTGATATAAATGGTTGGATAAATTAAAAGACCTGAGATAACAGAGAAATCTGCCATGCAGAATTTCAAATAATTTGTGTAGATACTCTGTCTGTAAGGAACAGAATCATAATTCCTCCTTCCTTAAGTGCAGACTATTCAGAGCAACTCCATTTCAAAAAGCATTGTATAGAAATCGGGGGTGGGGTATTTGAGAAGAATAACTTTACAGTGGAGAAAACTGACAAACATTGTCAGCTAGGTGATGAAGGTTAACATCAATGGTGGTAAATCTTATGGATAGTGTAAACCTTTGAAAGCATTTGATGAGATTGAAAACTTATGTCTGTTGTCTTCCTCCACAAAATCGATAACCCCAATCTAATGCAATCCTGAAAAAAAATCAGAAAATCCTAATTGGAAGGACATTCTACAAAATATTTGTCCAATATTCCTTAAAACTATAAAAGTCATCAAAGCAAGGAAAGTCTGAAAGATTTATATAGCCAAAAGGAGTCTAAGGACACATGATGAATAAATGTGATGTTATTTCCTGAATGCAATCCTGGAACACAAAAAGAACACTAGGCAAAACTATAATATATGGACTTTAATAAATAATAATTTACCAATATTAGATCATTAACTGTGACACATGTACCATAGTCCTGTAACTTGTGAATAATATAGATAACTGGGTGTGGATAATTGGGAACTCTTTGTACCATCTTGTCAAATTTTCTATAAGTCTAAAACAGTTCTAATAAAAAGTCTACATAATAAAAGCTCATGTAAAAATATTTTGATACTTTGAAAGGAATAAGAAAGTATCTATCTGACTCAAGGATTTTTTTTTTCACCTAAGTCCTATTATAACTAAAAAGAAAGTAATAAATAGGCAATCTCCCTTACCATCCTTTTCATTTTCAAAGCAATTAAAGAATTGAAAGTTCAAAGTTGAACAATCCTTTGATATTTTTGCACAAAGATACGACTTAATACTGACCTAAAATTTTCATTAATAAATTGCCTTATTTAACTAGTTTAGCAGCCTGAGAAAACTCCAAAACTGGTGACACCCAAAACATTTAGCATCTGAAAAACTATGTTGGATATCAAGTTTATCTAATAGTATTACCTTAAAGCTCTTCATTCTTGCATATATAAAGTCCATTTGTAGCCACTGTGTAATGGAAAAAATCAAATCCCTAAAGTGGCTGATATTCAAAGATGAAGAAGAAAACTAATAGGCCTCTAAATTTCCACAACACCAACAAAACCTGAGTTACTTGGTAAGAAAATAAAATTATGACAATATTTGCCCACTTCACTGTTTCATGTAAGAATATTATGAAATAAAAATTATACAGGAACATAGAATAAATATTAAGTAAATATTTTAATTGCTTACTCATTATTCATTGCAGTAAATTGAGTGAGAATCATTTTTTCTTCAAACACTGCCCTGTTATTGAAATACAAAATAAAATATTTAAAATTTGTTTTGTGAGGCTCCTGTGCCTAATGGAAAGGCAAAGGAAATGTACATAATCAAATGTGTAATCCCTGGAGTAAAAAATAAAACATCTAAATATTTAAAGATTTAGATCTTGATTAACCACTCAAAGAAAATGCAATTGTTTAAACCTCTGCCCTTTACTAATAAACAAAATACACATACACACACACAAACATTACTGAGAACAAGTGAATTTGAAAATGCAATGTTTGATGAATTTCATAATAATCTTGTACTAAATGTATTTATGTAGCACTCTTTAAAAATCACTCAGTCCATCTTCTATTTTTTTAAAATTTATTTTAAATTTATTTTTTAAGATTTTATTTATTCATGAGAGACACAGAGAGAGAGAGAGAGAGGCTGAGACACAGGCAGAGAAAGAAGCAGGCCCCATACAAGGCTAATAAAAGGGTAAAATAATATATGGATACACTATTTTTAGTATTTTGAAGCAAATGGTGAATGCATGGAAAGACACTAATTTTATCACTCTAAACCATAGGTTTTTTATTAAGAATTAAGGCAATCACAGCTCCTACTTAAGTTTATAGTATCTTAACTGTAAATAAATGGAAATGCTCTAAGTATTGTAGGTCCAAAAGACATTCCATCATTGTGGATATAACTGAAATTTTAAAATAAACAGAATAGATGGGAAATTTCTTATCTTCAGTCATCTTATCTTAAACAGAAGACCAACTGTTTCATAAAATATCTTAATTCAGCTCACTAGTAGAATACTATGGTATGTAAGCAGCAAAGAGCTGCTAAGAAGCTAAAATACTATTCTCAAACTAGCAATTTCTTTCATGAATCACCTGAAACAGAAAAGTCCTAGGAAATAAGGCTATTAATTTTATAATAGGTTTGCTGGCCAGTAATAATTAATGGGTATTAAATAGTCAATTAGTTTCTTTTAGTTTTTCCATCAAATGAAAAACTTCACATAACATTTTCTTGAGTAAATTAGCACCAGCAAAGTTAGTGTCCTTATTTTTGGAATGTAAGTTCTGGAAGTTCATTTTTGACATGGAAATGAGACATGGAAAGCATCATGGAAATTTCACACTAATATACATTAAACATAGAATAATTTGAAAATTTAATACAATAAATGCATTAGTAAAGTGTGTATATATAATAGATAACAGAGAATAAAAAATCCTTATATGACTGGCAAGTTTGAGCAGAATATATAGTAATATAACTAAGAGGAAAAAAAAAACAAAAACAAAAATGAGAGAGAAGGAGAAAGGAAGAGATAAAAAAGGAAGAAAGAGTGAGATAAAGATATGGAAAAAGAGATTTTGTGTGGAAAAGGGAGCCAATATGAAGTTCCCAGATAAAAATCTACATTTTGTTAAAGCCTTTAAAACTCTATCAAAATATTTATCACCATTTGTAAGATATTTATTACAGATAGAAGATACCACTTATACGAAAGAGTTGCAGTAACAAACACATTAACATTGAGTTAATCCAACCTAATTGATTCAAGTTATTTTTGAATTATATACTTTCTTAAAAAGGAAAGTGAAACAAAATGAAGTTAATTAAATATACCAAAATTAAAGCATAACAAATGATCCTCAATAAAATATGATGAAAAAATAATTGTCATTCCTGTAAAAGTTCTAGAAGTTTTAAAACTTGAGATCTTAATAAATACATATGTTTAATGAAAATTTAAGGTACTGACAAACCAAAGAGGAGAGATGGTTTTTTTTATAAAACTACCTCTAGGAACTCAATTCTCCAATATCTGAATTACCAAAGCCATTAATCTTGAAGATGAAATCACAGGAGAAAAGAGATTCAGTAGCTTGATAATAACCCAACATTCAAAATAATCAACCTGTATTTATAAACTTATATAAACTTGTATAAATTACATATATATGAGTTTATGTATATATAGTAAAGCTTAATTAAACACTAAGAATTCTTAGATACAAATGGAGTGCTCTTATTGATTGACATAAAACTTCTCATGAAAATAGAGTTCATATGTAACAGAAACCTAGGTGTGGGTAAACTTAAAACAACCAGGAAGCTACAAATAGTAAAATTTATCATCTATGAGAATTTCTGATTATTAGTGGATTTTCTGTGGATGTCTATACTTGTCTGCTCATTCACATTTAGCATATGGTTCTTAATATAATCGGAGAGCTTTGGTACATGTTCCACAAAGATCTTTGTAAACTTCATTTTAAATACTGTTTTAAAAATTTCTTGTTTGCCCATTTCTTGTTTCTCTTATTTTTAAAATGTCACCAACTAGAATATTGTGTTACAAGATTTCAGAAGCTAGGGCCATCCTATAGATGCCAGGACTATGGCAAGGGCTGCCCTGCTGAAAGGATGGTGTAGTGGAAGCTGGAATAATGGAAAAGTAGGAAAGAGGGCCAACTTATCCATTAGGTTCAGTAGCACAGTGTCTGGGGCTTATGATCTTTTAGGAGCCCATGAAAATGGAATCTATCTTATCTTGCCTTACATATATTTAATATAAGTATTATTTTATATTTCGTCATTATTATATTACATATAATGAACATTTGTATCCATCCATCTATCTATCTAAAGAAGTTCAGACAGATTTAGGAGTCTAATATTCTTTGGTTTATGCAAGTCCACATAAATGTTCTATCCAAGTCTTTATATTATTTCCAAATTAATGTCTATATGCTCGTGATCCTGAAGAAACTCGGAATTATAAAATGGATGTATGTATGGGCTTTCTTTTCACTATATAAATATATTTTAAAGTAGTATGCAAAGAAATGTTATTTTATTAAAAATATTTCCCAGCCAAAAAAAAAGTGTGAATTATAATTAAATAATTAACAGTACAGTTTTGTGAACCTGTTTCCCACTGAATAGCAGAGTTATTTTTTTTTTAGCAGAGTTATTTTAACACTGATTATATAGGTCTATATTTTAGTAAAATAGCATGAAACCACATTTAATAAACAGACCGTCAAACAGGAGAAATATTAGTTTATATTTTAGTGGATCACAAAAATGTAGACACACTGCTTCAAGGGAACATGATAGCTCTCTACCTTCACATATAAGTATTGATGCTTTGTACATTTGCATCTAAGACAAAGTTGTTGGGGCACCTGGGTGGTTCAGATGGGTAAGCATTTCCCTTGGGCTCAGGCCATTATCTCCAGGTCCTGGGATTGAGCCCTACATTGGGCTCCTGGTTCAGTGGGGACTCTGCCTCTCCATCTGTCTCTCCACCTCACTTGTGCTTCCTCTCACTCTTTCAAATGAATAAATAAAATATTTTAATAATAATTTAAAAAAAGAACCAGAACTGTCTTTGAAAAAGAAAAAAAAAAAAAACGACAAAGTTGTTAGAGATATACTTATACACATTCATTTGCATACTCCATATGGTACACTGTAACCTTGGTTGGTTAATGTGTAAAATTTAAAATAAGTTCATGGTTTTTTGGTCACTATAAAAGGTCTTATTTATTTTTATCTCAGATAGTTATAATTTCTGAATGTTGAACTATTACCAGTGTGAGCATCTGCCCTGTGTCATGAAGGTCTTGGTCCTTGGATTCCCCAGAAAAGATTTAGGTGGGGATCCAAGCTAGAATAAAGACAGCCAGAAGGGAAGTAACAAGCACAAAACAGTTTATTAAAGCGAATAAATAAAGTGCGTTTATTACACACACTTAAGGTAGGAAATGGGCAGGTTCTTAGAGGTGGAACCAGCTCTAGGTTGTTTTGAGATTGGATATTTATTGTGTCTCTCTGGGCTGGAAGAGGCTATGGGGGGGTGGGGGTTGGTTTCTTATGGAGGCTACTTCCTAGTCATTTGCAGGACTCCCTCTACAGATGGGGAAAGGAAGTTTTTGTCCCTACAAGGTTTGTCCTAGAACTGTCTTGGCAGCCTTTCACCATGGAAGGTGGGGACTATAAACACTTGCAAATGTATTATGAGTCTAGGGGTTACCCAGGGGCAGAAGTAAAAGAAGAGAGCACATGCTCTGCACCTGTGGTTCTTGATCTGTCAGCCCCAAGGTCTCAGAAGCCACAAATCAGGATGTTGTACCCTCAGGCTTCTGATGTGTAACCTACTTATTATCACCTGTCTGTCTTCAGCAAATGTCTCTATTATTCCCTTCAAGTACTATCTATACCCCTTTTAGAACTTGGGACTTTGGGTCTTCTTTCCTCTGCTCAGGTCTAGCTTCTACCTAACAGCTTCAACCCACTGTTGAAATTCCAATGTTAATAGCTCTTTTGAAAGCTGTTATATATATATATATATATATATATATATATATATATATATATATATATATATTTATTTTTTTTTACAAAGTCTTACAGTATTTCTTTATAAAAAATATTTTATTTTTGAGTAATCTCTACATCCGAAGTGAGGCTTGAATTCACAACCCCAGGATCAAGAGTTGCATGCTCTACCAGTTGAGCCAGCCAGGCACACCTCTTACAGATTTCTTACTGGAATCAATAAAACATGCTTTCGATTAAAAAAAAAAAAATTAAAAACATTCTAAAAGTTAGCCTATTATGTGTGTACTTTTCTCATGTCAATATCTATTCCAATGGTTCTCAAGGATTGGCTTATAGAAACCTGATGATCCATAAGACCCTTTCAGAGGGTTCATGGTATTAAATATGTTTACACTGTTGGTAAGATGTCATTTGCCTTTTCCAGTGTGTTGAACACAGGGTAAAACTGGAGGCAACTTAGCACAAATAAAAGTGGTGGAAATAAGTTGTACTTGGTTATACTCATTGTACTCTAACCAATGCCTCATGCATTAGAAGATTTTTCCACTGGCTGGTGGGCACACGAACTATTCTGGGCTTTGTGTGTGCTCTGGAGAGTTTTCTGCCTTTCTGTTTCTGGTGAATCATTCCCAGGCTCAGGAATTATCTTCACATGAATTTTCTCATCATATTCAGTAAAGACTCAAGGGAACCCATGGCAGATTTTTAGGACTCTTTTCCCTGTGTAGCTTTCCCTTCTTGGTACTCTGCCTTATGAATTCTAGCTACCTTGTCTTAAATTTGTCTCCTGAACTGAACATGAACTGGTAGGCTCCATTTTGATTTCTTCTTCTCTTTGGGACCTGGAAAGTTTCCTCAGACTAAGTTTGTGCAAACATAGGGCTGCCCTATTTGTTTCGGTTGCTCAGTGATTACTGTCTTTGGTTGCCTCTTCACAAATACTTGAAACTTGCTTCATATTGAACACTTGATTTTAATAATATAGAATACAAAAAGTTTATTGACATGATATAGATGCGGAAGAGCTAGGTTCTTGTCTCATGGAGTTGAAGAATGAATCTCAGGGACAAAGGAAAGTGAGTAAAGTGATAGAAATTTATTAAGTGAGGATACAGGAGTGAGAGGGAACCAGACAGGGTTGCCACTGGAGACTTGTAGGGTTGGTCTTTTATTGAAAGTTAACCAGGGAACCTAAATCCTTTTAACATATCTACTGATATCACCATTGAGTAAGGACTAGTGATAATATATTTAATGGCTTACTCTCTTTTTGGGGTCCAGTAATTCTTTGTTGGTCACAAGTAGCTGTTATAACAAGACCCCACCTCTGGCACCTAGACAGGATGGTCTTGTTTATTTGTCTCTGGTTTCCTTTCATCTCCACATTTTTGGGATTTTTGTGAGCCTGATTCTGTGAGGAACCCTACCTATCTCTCTTACCTATCCCTTATTCAGTATCATGTTGCCCTTGGCAACTAATCCTCAAAAAAATGAAAGGAAAAGCTGCTTGTCCATTGTTTATGTTATATTAACAAGAAAAATACCACCTCACTTGTCCAGTGGGTGTATTAACAAAGAATATCTACAACTGGCTAAAAAGCCTGTTGGAATACTGCTGCCCTTTCTATAAAAAGCCACATTTCTTCCCATACTTTGACCAAAAACAACATATCACAACAGATCGAATACAAAGGCAAAAAGAAGAATTTAGATCTCTTCTATCAAACCAGACATTTTTTTTTTAATGGAAAAATGTAAAACAAAATCTGCTTATCACTATTCTGGGGGAAAATAAATTTTTTAATCTTTCACTTTTGTCAGTATAATGGGCTGAATTTTTTAATGAGTTCACAAAAAAGATTTAAAAATATGTTTTGGTTTTTAGTATGGTAGAAATTAGTACCTATAAACCAAATAATTTTTCTTTAGTTTTTCCAAGTATTCAAAGAAATTAAATATTACTATAATCAACATTCTGAAACTTGATCTATTTCATTTCCTTAGATTTAATTATCATTTTTATTTATTTGAAGCAAACAACTACAATTTTCTGTATGCTATTTTTTGTTCTTAGTGTAAATGCACTAAACATTAGATTAGACTAAATATTTTTATGTGAAAATTGTGTGAACCCTTCAAATATTTGAAGATATTCGCCCACTTTTTTTAAGTCAGTGATTCAACAAAAATGCTGAAAACTACGTAAGACAGAAACATTTATATAATTTCTCCTTTGAGCTACTCCAATGGCTTTTTGTCAATTAGATGAGTGCTGTGAGATAGAGGGTGTAGTGAGCGGGTTGTATAAGCAATAGTATCCTTTCAGAACTATCCAGAAAAACTCAAGATTCTGCTTGGATTTAAGTTATACTTATAGATCTCTATACACCATCCAACTATACCACTATCTATCTGTTTCTGAGATTTATACTAAAGCATCATATAGGGAAATCGACTCACAGAAAAATGCTCAAGGGCCTGCACAAATCCCTATACCTCTTAAAAGATCTGGCAGTAGAATATGGAACCAGGATTCTATTTGCATTCCCAGGAGCATTGCAATTTATCACTCCCCTAGCTGTACTTCCTCAGCAAAGAAATATATAAATTTCACCTTGGAGGAATTAGCTGAGCTGCTTTTGTGCATCTGTAATATGTGCATGTATTCTGACTCTACTATTTTATTAGTGTGAATCATGAATCAGTTCTTTACTTTATTTCTTAGTCTTCTACATCTTCCACTCAAAAAAGACCTTTAAAAGTCACCTAAAAAAGGCTGTGGGTCCCTTGAGACTAGTAAATCTCTACTCCTTATTTGATTTGTTACAATGTTAAAAATCTTTTCCTGACAAGCCTAAAGCTCTATATAGGAAATTTTTGTCCTTTTTTAAAGGTCTTCCTTCAGGATGAGGATTTAGATTGTATTTAATTTAAAATCTAGCAAAACTTGACACCATCTAAGATTAAAAGAAAAATTGATTAGCTTCATATTTAATTTCTATAACATAATTGCATATGATAAGATCATTTGTATCTCTGTACCTTTGGTAAAAACTATCCTAATTTGTTACCTTTACAAAAATAATTATAATTATTATTTATTCTTTTCCATGCTGTTGCTATCTTAGAAAATTACACAAAGATGTCGTTTCATAAAAGTTTGTTAAGTGAATTTAAAAATATTTCTTGTAATGGAAATAGAAATATATGATTATAGAAATATAAATCAATGTAAGCAATAATTTTATTTTATTTTTATTTTTTTAAATATATATTTTTTAATTTATTTATGATAGTCACACAAAGAGAGAGAGAGAGAGAGAGAGGCAGAGACACAGGCAGAGGGAGAAGCAGGCTCCATGCACTGGGAGCCTGATGTGGGATTCGATCCCGGGTCTCCAGGATCGCGCCCTGGGCCAAAGGCAGGCGCCAAACCGCTGCGCCACCCAGGGATTCCTAAGCAATAATTTTAATCCCCTAAATAGAAGTTAATATATCTATGGTGAATGATATAGAAGAAAATATTAAAGAACTTAGTATATTTTATCTTTAGTTTTTAGGTATCATACACAAGTTTATCTTTGTGTGTGTATTTATCTGTGTGGTTCGTGTGTGTCTGTGTGTATGATAGATAAATATCTGTTTACCTCAACTCACCTAACCATAAGTTTATTGAGAAAATGACAGGAATTAGGTATTAAACATTTGCATCTTTTATGTCACTAACGTAAGTATGCTGTAAATAAGGTAAATTTTTGATTGATTGTAAGGCTGCTAAACTTCTTAATATACTTTATTTAAATTTCCTGAAGATACAATTCAATATTTACCTAAGCCAGGTAAATAAAATATAACTCCCAAACACATAACAAGATGCACATAAAAAGAACCCAAAGGTCCAAAAAGAGTCTTAAACTACATATTACTGATCAAATTTTCTTTTTTTAATCAAATCTTCAACAAAGAAAATTAGACTTCCAGATGATTCCATATTAGCAAAAATAGAATTCACCAAAAAAAATGGAGGATCTATCATCAAATACTGAGAAAAAAATTATTTGTCCACTTGAATAAAGTTACCATTATATTGATTACTAAATCCAAACCAATTTTCTTCCCCTTCTTTCCTCATATGGTAGAAATTGTTATCCTAACGTAAGTACCTGTGATAACCAAATGTATGTCTGTGCTATATTATATATTTATGTAGCCATAAAATGGCTTATTGTTTCATGGATATATCCTTTTGCATGTTTCATTATTTATTAATAAAATCTATTCCATTGGGATGCCTGGGTTGCTCAGTGGTTTAGCACCTGCCTTTGTCCCAGGGCCTGATCCTGGAGTCCCAGGATTGAGTCCTACATCAGGCTCCCTGCATGGAGCCTGCTTCTCCCTCCACCTGTGTCTCTGCCTCTCTCTCTCTCTCTGTGTCTCTCATGAATAAATAAATAAAATCTAAATAAAAAAAATAAAATTTATCCCATCTATACAAAAATATATATAATACTTGTATGTTAATACAGTAACCTGTTCTAGATGCATTAGTAATAATAAAGTTTTATACATCTTATGATTTTATTTGTGTTTTCTATTTGATCAATCTTCACAGTTTTCTTATTTTATACATTCTTAGGTTAGGTTAACTCAGTTGATTGAATTGCTACTTTGATGTTTAGTGTACTAATTTAGGCATTTTAAAAATTTTTTCCCTGCAATTATTTTGAGCATACTTGATTAATCTTTTTCAAAATTCCCTATGTGAGTGGTTTTTTTCTTTTACTTCTCTTTCTCTTAAGATGTGTATAGATGTAATATAATTTCCATTTAATAGTATTTATTGGCAACCCACAACATGACAGTTTTCACTTCTAGTAGTCCATAAAACTTGTGTTTGAAGGTGTTGTAATAATAAAAATCAATTGCTCTTACTGTTCCCAAAAGATGCCAAGGAAGTGCAAGACTCCCCAGAAAAGGAGGTAGGAAAGGAATTTTCCACACTTCCATGAAAATACATTTATGTGTTACTACTTACTCTTGAATAACATTTTAGCAGTTACTTTCCTTTATCATTTTAAAAGTAGAGTTACATTGTCTTCTGACATGTATTGTTGCTTCCAGGTGTCTATTGGTTGTCTGTTATTTACCCTTATAGAAAATTTATTTTCTGTTTTCTTCCCTCTGCTTGTTTTTTAAGAATTTTCTTTGCTCATTATGTGCTGGGAAAGACCTAGTTGTCAGGTCTGTTAATTGTTCAAGGAAAAAAAAAAATTCCCAACAAGTACCAGAGCAGATATAAATTTTCTTCTTGACAATGCTTTGTAGGTGGAGTTTTGCTCTTTTTATCACTAGGATTATACTCCTTGAAGTATCACTGACCTGACGCAGGTGTATCATTTTTAATTCTTCAAGTTTCCAAGGTCTTATCTTCAATTTCTCTACAGGCAAAATTATGGTTCCTCTAGCCCTTGGTGGTTAGCAGCTACATGTGTGAGCCCCACCTGGGCTCTTAAGTCTCCCTTCTCTCCTGGCACCTGAGCAGTTCTCTTTTCCTTCATGGAAGCTCAGCTAGGAAGTAAGAGTGTTTTGATGGTTATGATTTGTGTTGCTCCCTGTTATCAGGCATTTCTCCATATTTTTAGTGGAAGCCGTTTTCTCTAACCTGGTTCTCCATTTTGCCAAAGCCAAGAATATGTTTTTCAGCAAACTAAGGTATATGTGAAAAAAACTTCTTAAAACTTTGAAAGTCTCTCATATAAATCTAATACACAGTCTTTAATGGAAATACTCTCTTCCTTGCTTTATGTCTGTGATCCAAATGGGAACTGCTGTCCTTATATATTATTCCATCTCTTTGGTTTCAGTGACTAGAACTTATGCTGAGTCGATCACTCTACACTTTATCTATCTATCTATCTATCTATCTATCTATCTATCTATCTATCATCTACCATCTATCTAAATTTATTTATTTATTTATTTATTTATTTATTTATTTATTTATTTATTTATTTTCTACATGTCTTTTAAAATGCAATACGTGGTGATATACTCTTATCTCACTGGTTCAAACTATGATACTGGGGCACCTGGGTGGCTCAGTGGTTGAGTGTCTGCCTTTGGCTCAGGGCATGATCTTGGGGTCCTGGGATTGCGTCCCACATCAGGCTCCCCGTAAGGAACCTGCTTCTCCTTCTGCCTATGTCTCTGCCTCTCATTGTGTCTCTCGTGAATAAATAAATAAAATCTTAGAAACAAAAACTGTGATGTCATTAAGCTGTCCACCTGATATATAGTTTAAGGCTTGTGGAAAACTAATTTGAGTGACAAAATTAAATCACAAAAAGAGACAGAAATGAAAAATGGAAGAAAATCTTGTTCGTATTTAAGTTCCTGCTTCCAACCATTTCCAGCTATCCCAGTTCTTCCTGCAGTTGATGTATATGGACCAATATATTTCTTACTTGCCGTAGATTTACATTTCTGTCTCTGGCCACCAAAACAACTATTAATACAATAATAAAGATAAGGTCTCTGTAACTAGATAAAATCACTGCTGATATTCTTTATTGCATTTCACATGCTCTGTGATTTATAAACACATTATTTTGCATCTCTATTCTGAAAATTATATAAATTATAATTATATATAAATTATATATAAATTATATAAATATAATTCTATTAATAAACACATAATTTTTAATTAGCTCAAAAGATGGCCTCCTGATTGCTGTCATTCATAATAATAAAATTCTAATTGTCCTGCCTTCATCAACCTCCTTTCCTTCCACTCAGTCCTTCAGACTGCAACTAGATGTACCTAGAAAAAGCCTAAATCCAATCATGGAATCTCTCAAATGGCTTTCCTCTAAGGAAAGAATTATAAGAGGAGGGGGAAAAAAAGCAAGTCAAATTACCTTAGTATCACATTCAAAATCTCATAAATATGTAAGTAACCAGCACATTTGACTTTAATTATCATTTAAATTGGACATCATCTCTTGAATCATGTGATTTTCTTGGCTCAAGTGGGTTTCTTCTACTCCTTTATCTACTAAAATTATGTCTTACCCTTCACTCAAATTCTTTTTCCTCTGTGATGCTTTTTCAAAGTTGATACTGTCATTATTCCCATTTCTTTGGCCTTATATCTATTTGATTCATGTTATTGGACTCATGTGAATATTACTAATATTTTTGTTAATCATTTACATTCCTGCATATCTATATAGACCATAAGCTTTTTGAGGGCTAGGATATTGTTGGACTTATTTTCACAGATATCAAATATATAAATATAAATGTTTTTGGATGGGATTAATATTCAGTTATTTTATTGTGCTAGTACTGCATCCATATCAGGTTGTCTTTTGTAATATGCATTACAATCCCACTTGACTTCCTTTAGCTCTTATTTTAGGAAGCATTTTATTATTACACCATGCAAAGTAAAATGAAACCTGTTAGGCACTGTTTAGCCAACAAGCAAAAAAAAAAAAAAGTGTAAGTTCTGAGGGGGATTCCATGAAGTACTACTGAATGCTGAATCTAAATCATAGGGTAGTCTTGAAATCATCTAGCTGCCGTATGAAACACTGAAGAACAGATATAAAAACTCACAATTGGAAATGAGTATGCCAGTTTTACCACAATAAAATTAATTCATTAATTAATAAAAATAAAATATAGTTAGGCCTACAAAGAGGAAACCATTGGAGGTTTTAAAGCAGAGGACGATGTGATATAATTTATGTTGTTAAAAGAACACTCTGATTACTATGTGCAGGATACACTGTGGGGCCCAGAACATAAATAGGTGGATCACGTAGGAAGGTGATGCAGTAGGACCAGAATGGTAGCACTAAAGGTGGATAAAACTATACTAATATGCCTCAGGTATATTACCAGAAACTTTTCTCCTGCCTGAAGATTGGCATTCAGAAAAATCCCATAAGGGAAAGAGAGGGGACTTTGATGACATCAAGCACCTTAAATGAGAAGAGATATTGCTAGAGAGGAGTTCTGTTTGTAAGAACCCATCTCTGTTCTCTTTTACTGAACTCATTATAATATTAATATCCGTGAAGCAGTGTCTACTCCTTTTTGATACTTAATCATTTTAGAATCTGAAATCTGAGGGGTGCCTGAGTGGCTTAGTCAGTTAAGCATCTGCCTTCGGCTCAGGTCATGATCCCAGGGTCCTGAGATTGAGCTCCGCATCGCACTCCCCACTCAGTGGAGAGTGTGCTTCTCCCTCTGCCTCCCCTACTTGTGCTCATACTCCCTCTCTCTCTAATAAATAAATAAAATATTTAAAAGATGAAAGCTGAATCCCCTTTACTCAATACAGTTTCATACTTCTCTAATTTCTGTTATACAATTCACTTACTCGGGTAACATATGGTAACATACTCTGATACACTTGAAATTTTAACTATTGATGGCTTTTAGAAGAGGGCCTTAGAGACTTCACAACAGTATACTTTACTTCTCTGCACCTGACTTCCTTCAATTTTTTTTTCTGCATCTCTTTGTGGTAAGACACCTATCATTAAAAATAAAATAAAATGAAATAAAATAAAATAAAATAAAATAAAATTTATTTATTTATTTATTTATTTATTTATTTATTTATTTGAGAGAGAGAGAGAGAGAGCACAAGAAGAATGAAAAGCAGAGGGAGAGGGAAACAAACAAGCTCCCTGTTGAGTGGAAACCCCAACATGGGGCTTTATCTCAGGACCCTGAGATCATGATCTCAGCTGAAATCAAGGGTCAGAAACTTAACTGACTGAACTACCCAGGCACCTGAAGACATCTACCATTTTAAATCTTCAATTCTAATTCAGTCACTGTCACTCCTTGAAGATATTCTCAACAAGTATAGGTTCTGCTCTTCCGAAATGCCTTCTCTATTTCAGAGTCAGTCTCAGCAAAGACAAGATTTTGACCTCTAATATATCCATTCGTATCTTTTTGATTTTGGTTTACATAATAACTTGAAGACCAATCCATTGGCTGCCACATTAAAAAGACAATCTCAGAACATATGCACCCTTAAGTGTTTATAAATTGTCAATGTTGTTTGCATTCTGCCTAAAAAGTAAAGGTCAAAAATACAATCTCAATCTCAAAAGCTATCTCTTAATATGAGGTGATGTCAGAAAATTAGTCTTATATTATTACCCTATACTGTTTCTTTAAAAAACAGACATGGTGAATGTGCACACAGGGTCACTTTAATTATTTAGACAAGCATGGGTTCAACATATAGACTGTGCTGCACATAAACTCATAACCACTTCACATCTATCCACCAAACGCAATTCAGAGCGGCATTTCGGGTGACTTTCGTCTTGTATAGAAAAATGTCTAGACTCCACTCCCTTATTATACTTTTCTGTGAAGCCTGGTGCTTCTTCTATGATCACTGCATATTCAAAGGGAGACAAAAGAGATTTGGGACAAAACATAACATCTTTCATTCCAATGTAGGAATAAGAGACATGAATATGGAAATATTTATATTTCTTTCCAATGTCCCTTTATCCATTCTTTTTGCCATAGGACTTTATAGTTTTTCCCAAAGAGAAGGAGAGATTATCCCATCCATTGAATCTGGGCTCAGGCTTTTCAATTGTTTTGACTAGTAAAATAATGAAGAGATGGAAGTGATTATGTTCAAGTTTCATCTCTATACCTCAAGATTTATTGCATATTTTTTTCTCATTCTCTTGCATTTTTGCCATCCTATTAAAAGAATATGTCAAAATTAGCTTTCACTAATCTGAGAGAAGGTTGAGAAATATGTGGAAAACAACCATGCTTATAAGTCTGGATCAGCTAACTACTGCTTACATTAATACTGCTTATTTGCTTTTATGAGAAACAAATATTTATTTCTGTATGCCAATGAGATTTTGTGGCTGTTTTCTAATCAGCAATTTTGTGCTAATACTGAATTGATTGAGCTAACTACTCAAAACCAGTCAAAGAACATAACCTATTATTTATTTATTTATTTATTTATTTATTCATTTATTTATTACATAGCCCCTTTTAATTGCTTTTTCTCACACAACACTCACAGAAAGCATTTATGGGTATGTATCAGATTTTACTGAAGGTTTTGGGGCAATATACTGGATATATACATGGTTTCTTAAATCTGAAAATACTATGTAGTCTATCAGCCATCTTGCCACTGGGAAATTCTCCTTATTCATTTCCCTGGAGTTTTACCTCCTAACATGTCTCTGCTATCAAACAAGCATTAATCTGCCTTTACATTCTCTAACCCTCGGTAGTTTCAGATCCTCTCTTTGTTTTATCTATAGATGGATTAAATCCCCCACTCCTACCCTTCAGCTCTGGGTTTACTTTTGCATATAGAAAGGATCTTTAATGGCACTTGCTGAGCAGATCAGTTAATCAGTGTCTCATCTCTTCATATCTAAAAGAACTGGCAAAGTTTAGAAATACAAATCTTTCCTTTATCCCTTCCTAGGTTCTTATAGATGAAAGTGAGCCAAAGCCATATTTATTTTCCTACTGATATAAAACTCTGTCATCTTTAGAATGAAGAAACATCTATAATCACATTTATCATAACTAATAATGTTTCATTCTACTGCTTTAATTTGTATAATACTGATATTTATGTGAACATTGTACACTCTCACAACTGATCCATACTTATCAATTTATTATTTAAAAGTTGTAATTGGCAGGGTCCTACCTAATTGGATTAAATAATCGCTATTATATGAGAGGAGAGTAATAGAAAATATTCTGCTAAAAGTCATATTTTATTATATTATGAATTCATGTTAACCAAAAAGAAAAAAAAAAGCCAAAAGTCATATCTAAACATAGAGAAATATTAGAAGTAGAGCATATGCCTCTGGGGTTCAGAAAACAACTATGATGAGAGTATTAATTTTATCATGATTAGTAGATGGTGAAATTGATCAAATTTCATTTTTTCAAAAATCATTTAGTAAAAACATGAAAAAATTTAAAAGGGACATAGGGAGTTCATTAGATGTCTTCTATATTTATCTAAAAAAAGAATGATTTTTGAGATGAAAACTGAAAAACACTAGCAACATTAGGAAGAAATTTAGGAAGCAAAATTTATGGGAGTTAGATATAGATTGGGTGTTACTTGTGAGGAAAAGAGACTAGAAGAAGAACAGCTCTGTAGTTCACATTTAAGTATGAATTAATGTACAGTTTGTGATGATTTCTATATCTTGTCCATAAATACAAACTATATTCAGTGTTTTTTGATACAACTGCAGCTGATAGAAATATCAAATACTATATACAATCCAATCTGTATTTTTTCAACCTGTATCCATTTTAACAAAGTGCCTAGTTTTCCAAGAACCTAGAGACATTATTTTCCTTTCTCTTTCAGATATGCTTTTTATAGTGATTTCTGAAACTAAAAATCCATGTATGGAAGTGGGCAGCATGGTTAGCATGTTAGGTCACTTATTTTTGAGAGGAGAAAGACTCTAGTTGCTATAATAAAAATGAGCACTATTATACTTGACAATAGTGGAACTTCCTAGAGATACTAAATCTCATGCCCTGAAGCACCAAATATAAGATGGGTAGAATCAGTGGCCTGGTAACTCTTAAATTTTTCTATGAAATGGTGATTCCTATTAGCTACCAGAGTGTACCATTTTAGGATTTTTTTTCATTAAACTAGAGCTGAGAGAAAAAATATTTCATCTATCTCTTCTGAACTGTTAGATTTACACCTCAAGAGTAGTCAGTGGTGAAAGAACAGAATCTGGCAGAGACTGAAACCAACTTTCAGAAAAAAAGCAGTAAAAGAGAAAGGAGAGTGATTTCTGATTTAATTCCTGTCTGTGGATTAGACACAGCTTTGCTGTAATACATGATATTGATCAATAAATTCACTCCCCACTCCCAACTAATTTCAGTTGGGTGTCTGAGCTCAAAACCAACAGCCATGTTGAACGCTATATTGTACAAAGGATTTACAACTTTTAAAAGAGAAGACATTTATATAAAAAAACACAATATACTTCATTATTTTGCCAGGCATACCTTGACTTTCCTAGTTAATCAAATGCAACTGTAATTTTGAAATTTTACTATAATGGTTAACTAGTGTATTTTACTACTATCCAGTCTATGAAGAATACGTTTTGCTTATAAAACTAAAAGATTTTGTAGTACGTCTCAAATATATAAACCTTTGCCAAATAAATCTATGCTAATACCTCATGTATTTAAAAAATGTTTTAAGGTTCTTCTGTAGTATCATTACTCCATGCTCCATATGTCTAAAAGCACTTGGATATAGAATTTTGAGTGTCACTAGTCATGCTTGGTATTTATGTAGCTGTATTTTAGGAAACTTGATAAAAATTACAATAAAATGTTCTGTAGCTACTCTACAGAACAAAATTCCAGTCAATATAATCACTTCTTGTAATAAGCCTGGGAATAAAGACAAGACTTGCAGTGAACAGTAGGCTTAAAATCAAGCTATTGAGTCAATAGAAAAAAAATTCGAAGTGTTTTATTTGTGTGATCTAAAAGAACTGTTGGAATTATAAAGTAATGTACAGGTAATGATTACTCCATTATCATCTCAGTCTACACGTAATTCTCTTTTGAGTGATGTTTAAGCTCTGGGTACATCGAAACAACAACTGGGATCAAAAAAAGGAAGTCTGAAATTCAGGACATTTTTACATTTTAAAGATTACATTTTCCAAATTATAAATAAATATATTTATTATAATAATTATAAACAAATATTCCTATTATATAAATAACTTTAATTTTGTGACTACAAATGCCAATAGAATTATTTTTTGTGATATTTCTGTCAATTTTATAGAATGGACTTAACCACATACACACACATACACACACACAGGGAGGGAGGGGGACAGAAAGAGAGAGAATACCATGCACTTAGCATTAAAAAAAGTTATGTGTTGTTTTTTAATATATTTAGAAACATATTATACTATCATGCTTATAGATGAAGAAAAAGAAAATCCTCTCAGTTACAAAAGTATTATTCAGTTTGAATTTTTCCTCTAGAAATATTAAATATTCCTTTACTTCAAATCCTCTGATTCATGAAGCCTAAAAGATTACTTAAATGTTTGAAGGAATCCAGCCAGAGTCAAGCCTTGTGATTTTGTATTTATAGCTCTGCACCATAATTAAATCACTACCATTATATAGTGAGACCCTTAACAGAAGCATCCTATCTTACGGAGATAACATTGTAATTCCTATCATTCTGTTTAAAATTATTAGATAATGATCTTATCATTTGACAGATGGTTGTAATGTCTTTACCATAGTTTTAGTAATGACATAGAGTAGAATAAACATCCTTATTTGTTCTCTAACACTTTGCAAGTTAGTTGCCAGTGACTGGAACCAGACTGACAGTCTACCCATAATCTATTTGGTACTTGGTTCTTTTCAAATGTAAATTAATTAACAGTATTAAAGATCAAGCATTTCTGTTTCTCTCCAAAAGTCAGAATATTATATCTGGCAAAAAAAAAAAAAAAAAAAAAGGACTCAAATTTCCAATGAGTAACAATGTGCTGGAGCAGAGTGGCAGTTACCTGTTTACAGGATCGATGCATCAGTTTCCAGCTATTCTGGAAAGTGATATATTAGAATTAAATTCCTTAAAGATGTCCACACATTTGAAGAGTAATTCCATTTTTAGGGAAGTATCCATAGACTTTTTTAGCCATAAGGTAAACAAACCATGTCTATTGTTTTATAATAGAATAAAATTGGAAAATTAATAAACAATTGCTGAGAAATGAAAGATTTAGTAGAATATACAAAGAAGAGCACATTGTAAAACCATTAAAATAGATTTTTCAAATGCCTTTGTAATATTGGAAATTTCTCACATTAATGATATTAATGAAATGTTATTATTAGAAATATATCATTTTGAAGTTGACTCAACAAATATTTGCTGAGAATTTCTCATGGGCCCGAGAGGTATTGGGAATATACCAACAAACAAATTATTTTGATAGAATTTATTATCTAACAAGCATATATATATATATATATATATATATGATATAAAAATTAAGGAAATTAGATAACATTTTTATGAAAGAGTATATTAATACTTAAATAGGATGATCAGAGAAGCCTTCAATGAGAAGTATGATAAGCACATGAAAGAAATGAGGTACATGTGATAAAAAATATTCAAAGGAACTTGGTTATAGTATAGTTGTAGCCAGTATATCATGCTCCAGAAATAAAAAAGACCACTGCTCTTCTTAAGTGCTTGGAGTGAGGAGGCATGAGATCTTGAGTGGAATGAGTTTAAGGAAACACTAAAGGGGAATTAGAGACAGAAGCAATGATCTTGTTGAGGAGTTTTGACATCAAGGGCAGATAGAATTTGAAAGGAGTTTTGGGATCACAAGAAAGTTTTTATAAAAAGACGAGAGGAAAATAGAAAAGATAAAAAGAAAAAAAAACTAGAGAGAAGGGATAATTGCCTGAATGATATCTTCGAGGACGCAAAGAAATTTATATGTAGTGTGAAAGTAAAAGAGATATATAGAAATATAGGTAAATTAAATATGGGAGACCTGGGGAGAAGTGCCTTCTTGTTTGACCCATTGAAGCCCATCTATGAAGCAAAAACACACAAAAAATACATAATTGGCTCTTAACTTACCTTCTGCCAAATACAGCCTTCATCATTCTGCTAACTGGCTCCATATTTATTGATGAAAGACACAGAACTCAGAGAAGCATTTTACTTACTGATTACTAGTTTATAATAAAAGGATATAACTCAGCTGGGAAAGATAAGTAGGGCAAGGCATGGGGAGAGAATGCAGATCCTCTGTGACCTCTCTGAGCAGGCCACTGGTAAATAATCAGGATAAAAAGACCCTAAACCAAAATCATACGAAGAAAGATAGTATCCACATCATTTTTCTTCTATAATACCAAACATGGATGCAGAAAAAGTTAGACTTGTTTAGTTAATGTAAAACCAGTAATCCTAGATTCCCTTGTTTTGTCAGCACTTTGGCTTTATTAGCCATACAAATATTGCTTTATTTCAGAGTTCACTAATAAATATGGACTAGAGACTAAGGCTGTGCATTTCTAATTAACAGTCATCCCAGAAAACATTTCTTTACTCGGGGAATTTTATTTACTGAGATGTTTTATGTAGTATAGTAATTAAAATCTTTTATGATAAAACTGAAGACAATGAAAAATCCTTAAGTCCCAGGACTAGAAAATAAACATAAAGGCAGATTTATGAAGGGAACTTGCTGTCAGATTTACATTTGTACTATATCTTATAAAAATTTCTCTTTTTTGTGATACAAATAAATCTCTTCAATGTTATTGCAAAGAAATTTTATAGATACTCAAACTCTAAATGTTTAAGGGTGTCTCCTATGCATTGTAGCCATCAATCCTCCATCAAATCTAATAATTGTCGTATAAAACTACTTTCAATTTTTTTGTCTGAAAGCCATTTACATGATTCTAAATTTCTTCATTTACCAAAACGTTGTTTCATTCATCTGTCTACTTCCACTTTTAGGTAGAGGGTTATTAATAAAATCACTGACTCTAGCTGAATGTGTTTCCTAAATTAATATTGGAAGGGTGTGTTTTCTACATCATCAAATAATGGCAAAATCATCCTAGGCTCATGACGGTATACCCTGTTGGCACATATATTTATTCAGCTCCTCTGCACATGCAGAAAATTTGCTGAATATTCCTGGTCAGAAATTATGAAACTCAGAAGAAAGAGACAAATTGAGAGTAGTGGAAGAACATGACTTAGTTTTGAGAACTACTACTATTTCCTTCATAGAATTTTGAGGTTTCTTTCCTCCTCTCTGGTATGAGCATTTTAACTTCAGAGTCAAATTATGAACTCCAATTCTAGCAACACATTTATGAAAAAGTTTAAATATAGTTGAGGACAAGGTAAAAATTCATGAATAGGAATTTTACAGAAGATGCCCACAAAATATCCCCTCCTTAATATGAAGCTTTGAAGAGGCTATCATCTTGTTTAATTAAATTATTTAATTTTAATTCCTAATCTTAAACCTATCATTTCTTTAGAAATTTAGCTGGGAAACCTATATGATTATTAGCACATTTTCAAGAATTGGGCAGTATCAAATGTTCTAAAAAAAAAAAAAAAAAGCATTGCATTTTTTTTTCTTCATAAATAAGACAGATGTCTATTTGCTAAAAGACAGAAGACTTTAAAGACTATTTTTTTTTCACTTTCAGAAATCTGACAAGGCCCAATGGGGTATACATTTGGGAAGATGACCTGAAATTGGCTCTGACTGCTGCTCCTCCATGTGAAGGCCAGCTCTCAACTGCCTGATTCTCCTGGGTCCAAGCCTCAGGCTGGAGAGGTGCTGGCTTCCCAACCTCGGGCTGTGGAGTCATCACCTGGGGGCAGGCAGGGCTATGGAGGACAGTAGAAGGGAGACAGATCAGGTCCTTGTAGCCCAGGCTGGGGCATGGCCTGGTTCTATGCACTCACAACCCTCTATGCGCTCATTGCTCTCTGCCCTCACTGCTCCTTGACTGTCAGACACAGCTGCCCTGGGTCTTGCTGGTGGTTTTGGAGGCACCTGGGGGGCTTCCTGGTGGAGTCCTGAGTGGGTAGGGGATGTATGTCCCTTGACCTTTTGGTGACTGTGGGTGCATGATATCCATGACTTACAGGAGGGTGCTCGCTGCGATAGCACAGACCTCCAGACTTCCCGAGTCCAGAAAGGTTCTGGTTTGCTTCTCCAAGGACGAGGCCTCCTCCTTGGACCAGGGCTGGCCACTTGCTCCAGTGGCAGCAATCCCAGCAGCAGAGATGAGAGGCCCAGGCCTCAGGACGGTGGTCATGGTAATTGTGCATTGGGAGTGCCTTTACCCTCACCAGCCTGTCTAATTTCCTGTTTCCTCCAGTGCCAACTCTCTCGCTTCCAGAATCTTCAAGGGAGGTAAGAAAACCGGGAATACTCAGTGATTTTTTTTTTTTTTAATGATGCTGAATGTCATTCTGTGACAATATAATCAGTCGCACTCCATTTTGCCAACATCTTAAGTCTGTTGGAAGAAAAGATGGTCAGAGAGAGAAAAAACAAGGCTCATGAAAAGAGTGAATTATGTGCGTTGACTAGCTTTCTTGATTGAATTCACTATATGTTTCTACTAGACATATTATTTTTCCTTGGCATCCTAAACTAAATTGTATCATTAAAGTTAAAGGAATCATAGAGATTTTTCCCTATGAGTTTTGGAAACATTTAAGAAGAACAAGAGTTACTGATAGTGATGCTGATGGTAAAAAAGGATATAAAGACTCTGTAGGATTTATTTACTGTCATTGTATTCTGATGACAGAATTTGATATATTTATAATCAATTGAATTTCCTCAAAATTGACAATTATGAAATTTGTTTGGTCACAGAGAAAAAAATAAGGGCTTAAAAAAAGTAGAAAGTTAAAAATGTTAGATAAGGTGATCTTATCTCAATAATCTCTTTTATTTTACCTGAAAAGAGCCAATTTATATTAGAACTAAATGATTGTATTATTTTTCTATTGCATGATTAAAATATAAAATAATTGAAAGTCATTTAAAAATCTTTAATTCTATTGCTTAATTCATATTTGATTAAATTATTATGAAAACATCAATTTTGTTAGCAGATGCTAACACACTTTTGAACTGAGTCTTGAAAAAATATCTTAAAAACATTTATTGTTATCGATACTGTGTTTTTCAAAGCTTCCAACATAGTAGAGAAACATTGTAATCTCAAGAGGGTAATTGAATCAATTTATTTTTGTTCAAATAATTTTAATGGTAGAAATTGCAAAATGATTTTATGTAAAGTACATATAAAGAATAATAAGCAGTGGTACTTAAATGATTTTAAAATGAAAACAACATTCCAATATCTCTAAGTTTTGGATAAGAGACCAGATCCTTTGAAACAGTAGATTTAAACTTCCCTACTCCCAGCTCACAAGGGCATTTGATTTGCTAGAATAATACACTAGTGTGTTGACGCATCCTTATTCCCAAATGACTGGTAGGAGTTAGTGTAAATACCGCTGTCAACTATAAAATTAATGTGAAACATGTGCATGTATATAGAGGCCATATTAGCAAAATATTTCAGGGAGATCACACCATGAAATAGTTGTACAAAGCCCAACTCAAGATAATAGGATCAATGAAGACAACTGTGAATGTCTTTAAAAATTGCACATTTTGCAGTTCTTCAATACCATGCATATCAGCATGGTGTGAAGCTTGGGGAATGAGAGGCTGCTGCCTTTTAATAAAATGCTGCTTCATCTTCCTGACCCTTTACTTTGTTGTCTTCAGTTATTTTCTGACATACATTATTCCCAATTCTTCCAACATTCTCGTCCTGATTTGAATACTTTTTAAAAGATATCCCTTAAAAACTACAATCTGCATTCTTCACTCCAATAAAAGTATGGATTCTCCTTAATTTCCACTACTATGTCCTCCATGAAATCTCCCTGCTTTCTAATGGCTCATTTTCCCAAACAGCTATTCTTTCTCTTTAATACATATTTTTTTCTCCCTAACACTATTTAAATTTAGAGTAAGTAAAATCAGAAACTACAACATAATGGCCAACAGGTATGTGAAAAGATGCAAAACATCATTAATCATTAGGGAAATGCAAGTGAAAACCACAATGAGATATCGTCTCATATCTATTAGTCTGGCTCTTCTCAAAAAGTCAACAGATAACAAGGATTGGCAAGATATGGAGCAAAGCAATTGTATTTCTTACTGATTAAAAAATTCCCTTAAAATTCCTTTGTTACCAGAAGAACAAATGATTTTGCAGAAATAAAACGTAGTGTTAATGAAACTAAAAAATGGTTTAACTAAAATCAGTTCTGCAAAGTGTATTTTATTTTTTATGCATTTTAATTCATATTATGGCAACGTAAAGGTTTCCTTTATTTTCAAGAGTTTGCAATTTTCTCAAAAGTACTTACAAAGTACCTTGAAATCTCTCTCTTCTCTTTAATATAATTGGAATTTATTTTGAAGGTTGGATTAGCTTATCTGACTGTGACCCAGGTCATCGTGAAAATACAGTGTGTTCTTCAGAGGCTTTTAAATGTGGCTTACTACTGAAAGAATATTGAATATTTTTCATATAAACTTCTAACATTTAAAAAAGATTAATTAATATTTTTAAATAATACAAAAATCAAAAATAGATTCAGAAGCAGATATATTTGAATCTTCATATTAAATCTCTATTACTCAACATTATCTGCCCTATTATTTCTACAAAGAAGACCAAATTCCTGGTAAAGAATCAATCCATCTGATAAACTACTGATTCTTTTCAAAGTATCTCCAAAGATGGTTTATCCATTTGTTCCAAACTTGACTCTGTTTGAGCCAAAGTATAGAACCAATGAAGAGAACCAATCTCATAATTTAGGAGAACAGCTCTAAAATGGACTAATGATCTATAGACATTTACTATGCTTATTGTTTGAGGTGACACAGTGTTAAAATAGAGAGGTATATATTTGTTTTTATTTGGATTCTTTTGTTTTTACTATATTTATAACTTTGCTGATCTTACTTTAAGCTTTATCAAGTTCTCTGAGAAAAAAGTGGTGTTATCATATTTAAGTGCTTTTGTTGAGGTGTAAATAATAATAATAATAAATAATAATAATAATAATAATAATAATAATAATACCAGAAAACCACTTAATCAGTTACCACAACATGAATTTCTTTCCATGGAAAAAGTTGTACTGGTCTTAGAAAGGCATGTTATTCATACTTTATATTCAGTATAACTGTTTTCTTTCACCTTTGAGTCAGTCTCTAAGTACTTTTCTAACCAAAAAGAACAATGTATTACCACATGAGATAAATATAGACCACAAAGTGTTTAGAAGAAATAGAACCCCATAGCTCCAAATGAGTAGAAAAGCCTAGTTTCTGGTTAAAAAGAATTGGTGGAAGGACAGTTTCCTTAAATAAAACAGTGTCTGAAACTGTCCTAACACTTGGGTCTTAAAGAGAAATATAACAATTTAATTCATAATGAATTAAGAACATGCTATGAATTGTAAATTATGTATTTATATATAGTATATGTTTATTTAAGTCTAAATTTGTATAAGAAGCTCAATTCAAATAAATAAGTTTGAATGTTAACTTTTAAATTCTACTCACAAAGAAGTTGTGGCAAGTTTTTTTTTTTTTTGGTAATATGATCTGGGTTCCTATTTCTCTATATGTAGCAAATTATTTTCTCTTCAATCCCCATTGCTATGGCCTTGATATATTTTTTCTTTAAGATTCTCATTTCCTATCTTTATTTAAATCAATCATAAGCATAATTCTTAATAACATGAGTTATGATCCTATATTAATGTTAAATTTGTTTTGTCCAATATGATCTAGAAAATGCTGTCAACTTGTAAAGCTGCAGCTGGTTGTGCTAGCAAGGTGTTGTTTGAAGGATGTAGTTGTCTTTCTACTATAAGAACTTCTGGATCCCTGGCTTCTTCCAGCATTTGTTTTTTGTGCCTAGTCCATATGTGGAATTTATTACATTTTTCCTTGTGGAGAGAAAAACATTTTGAATGGAGTATGAGTTGATTTGATTTAAATAGAAAAGTGTAAAATACAAAAATACATGACCTCTTTTTAAATATCTGCCCCACCTCCCTGGCCAGCAGAACTGTATAAAATAAGGTGGCCAGAGAGTGGAATGTGTACCATTAAAATATTATTTTAAATAAGTAGTTTCTTCAAAAGAAGAGAAGTTATCTATACCCTATTCCTGAGCTGTAACAGTTTCTAACTAGCAACATAAAAATGCATGTGACTTACTATTTATCTCAGTCCCATCTATTATCACACAAACTTAATAAATATTGTTTGTTGTCATTATTATATCATCTTATATCATCTCAGTGCATGTTTACGCTTATACCAATGTAGCTGTTATTTATACACTTTGATATATTTAATCTAAAAAACTCCAACCTTCACTAATATAAATCTATTCATTAGGATTGCTAATTTTATTAATTACTTTTTACATATCCATTAACAGTCATTTATGATTAGGTCATTTCAATTGCAGGTCTCTCTACCTGGATTTCTCTTACATTGATTTCTGCATAGATTCTTTCATTCTTTAATTTTAGTTTGCTCAAAAACATTTCATTGATGTTCACTGATGCATAGGCTCCCTCTTTTTTTTTTCTTTCTATGAATACCCTATATTTTAGAGAAATTTAAGATTCTCAGGAAAATTGAAGGGGAGGTTCAGAGACATCCCGTATACCAACAGTGCCAACAACATGCATAGCCTCTCCCATTCTCAACATCCCTCACCAGAGTAGTACATTTGGTATAATGGATGAATCTACTTTGGCACCTCATAATCACTCAAAGTCCATAGTTTATACTACATTTCATTTTTGATTTATTCTATGGGTTTGGACAAATGTAAAATGACAGATATCCATCATTATAGTATCATACAGAGTATTTTCAGTGCTAAAAACCCTCTGTGCTCCACATGTTCATCCCTCTCTCCTCCACAACCCTGGCAATCAGAGGTCTTTTAACTGCCTCCATACTTTTGCCTTTTCCTCAAAGTTGTGTAGTTAGAATGATACTGTATGTAGCCTTCTCAGTTTGGTTTCTTTCACTTAGTAATATACATTTCAGTTTCCTCCAGGTTTCTTCATGGCTTGATAGCTCGTAGCACTGGATAATATTCCACTGTCTGGGTGTACCACATTTTATTTATCCATTTACCTTCTGAAGGTACATCTTAGTGCTTCCAGGTTTTAGCGATTATGAATGGGGCTACTGTAAACATCCATGGGCAGTTTTTGTGTAATGAGTGTTTGGTTCCTTTGAGTATATACCAAGGAGTATAATTGCTGGATTGTATAGTGAGAATATGTTTAGCTCAGTAAGAAACCACCAACTGTCTTCCAAAGTGGCTGTACTATTTTAGTTTCTTACCAGCAATGAATCAGAGTTCTTGTTGCTCCAAATCCTGGCAAGCATTTGCTGTTGTCAGTATTTTGGATTTTGGCCATTCTAATAGATATATAGTGGTATCTCATTGTTGTTTGAATTTGCATTTTCTTGATGGCATATAACATGAGACGTCTTTTCGTGTGCTTATTTGCTACCTGCATATCTTTGGTGAGATGTCTTTTAAGGTTCTTTTTTTATTTTTAAGATTTTATTTATTTATTCATGAGACACACACACACACACACACAGAGAGAGAGAGAGAGAGAGAGAGAGAGAGAGAAGAGAGACGCAGAGACACAGGCAGAGGGAGAAGCAGGCTCCGTGCTGGCACCCTGATGTGGGACTTGATCCCGGAACTCTGGGATCTTGCCCTGAGTCAAAGGCAGATGCTCAACCGCTGAGCCACCCAGGTGTCCCATCTTTTAAGGTTCTTGGCTCATTTTTTAATTTGGTTCTTTCTTATTACTGAGATGAAGAGTTCTTTGTATGTCCCAACTTTGTGTTCTCCTTCAGGAGTGTGTTGGCTATTTTGGATCTTTTGCCTCCTCATATTAATTTTAGATTATGCTTGTCAATATCCACAAAACAATTTTCAGGGATTTTGATTGGGATTTCTTTGAATCTAGATCAAGCTGGGAAGAACTGAATCTTGACACTATCTGAATAAATATATGCACATATACTCATACAGGCTAGAGTTGGGTATTTTTCTTCTCCAAATAGAAGGCTAGAGGGGGCTGGAGTTGGGCACATCTCTTTCCTTGGGCCATTTAGGCTCTGATAAAACCCTGGCAAATTAGGCTCTGATTAGTTTCCTCTAAAGGATAGGCCTTGTTAGGAAGAATAGAGTGCTTCTTCATTTTTCAAAAGGGTTCCTTTTCCCATCCCTCTGTTGGAAACAGGAGAGAATTTCTGATTCTTATTCTAGGAACCTGGCCAAATTCCTGGAGGTGGATCTCACAATCCTGTGGAGGCCCTCCTATGACTGGCTTTCCTTAAAGGTTTTAACTATCAAAATTGTCTACACTGACCTTCTAGATATTGGTTAATTACAGTTTGCATTTTATGCTCCACTCAGGTTTTCCCTGTGGTTTCAGCTCATGAGTCTCTGCCCCAGTAAGCTTATCTCTACATTTGCTTGTGTGTCTCTCCAATCCTGTGGGCAGCAGTTTGTCCTGTTTTCTTCTCTTCACTTACAGATCTGAGAAAAGTTGTTGATTTTTCATTCTGTTCAACTTTTTACTTATTATTAGGACATAATGGTGACTTCCAAGCTCCTTACATGCAAACCCAGAAACTGAAAGTTGCCATCATTTTTTAATTCTTTTTATTTACTTTTCTCCATAGCATCAGCCTCCACTGAGCATATCCGATATGCATTTGTTTTTAAATTATTAGTCCTCTGTCATCTAAGTACAAAAGTTCAATGAGAGCAGATAATTTGGCTTTTTTTTTTAAAGATTTTATTTATTTGAGAGAGAGAGAGAGAGCGAGAGAGTGAGCACAAGCAGGGAGAGCAGCAAAGGGAAAGGGAAAAGCAGGCTCCCTGCAGAACGCAATCCTAGGACCCTGAGATCATGACCTGAGCCTAAGGCAAGTGCTTAACCAACTGAACCACCCATGTGCCCCAGTTTGTTTTTTTTTATTCACTACTGTTTCACCCATATCAGTAAGAGTGGCTAACAATTAATAGAAACTCAATAAATATTTAAAGAAGGGAGGGAGAAAGGGAGGAAAGAAGGAAGGGAAAAAAAATATGTGCCCTAAATTTGTAGGAGAAATTAAATAATAAAGTACAATATTTTAAAGGAAATGTTGTCCTAAACACATATTATGGTAAAATATACAAATACCTTTTGCATAGTATATGGAAGTTGGAATTTTTAAAAAATATTTATTTATATGCAATTCTTGTCTTTATTTATATTGTTGCCCTTTGTATTTCACAGACATGAAATTAGTCTGAAGTAGGAAACAGAAACCTATTCAAACCAGACTAACATTGGATGAATAGTGGACAAGGTTCTATTAGAAAGATAGATACATGGATGTTTCATAAGAACCCACACCAATGGGTTTCACAAGATGTTGGAACTGAGAACTGGAAAGTTAAGAACCAAGATAGTAAAGGGAATATTTGCAGAAGAGAATATTTGTTTTATCTTTATATTTGATTTTTTCTTATGCAACTTGGAGTCTTGTTTCAACCCAACCTTCCATTTGTGATTATGGCTTCCATCTGTCAGGGGCAATATCACTTAGGTTTATTTTCCTACTTCTCTCTTTGAACAACTTTGTTATACCTCAACATACAGATAGAATAAAATTGTCCCAGAGAATGGCTCTGACTGATTCTTCCCATGCTACAGTTAAATACAAGGTCACCTAGCAAGATGGGACAGAAAATTATGAGGATCTATGGGCAAAAGCTGTGTTTAACTAGGCAAATGTCCTTTTTTGTTTTATTATATTACGGTGAACTATAAAGATTAGTTAATTCTATTCTTATCTATGTATTATAAAATCTCTGTCCTGAATAACAGTCTCTTACATATGGTTATATTATTGGGTCAACAGTCTCTTGCATATGATTATATTATTGGGTCCTATCTATCCACCAAAGATATTCAAGTTAAATAATAATAATAATAATAATAATAATAGTAATAATAATTTAAAAACTGCTGTCAACCTTCTCAAAAATCTTCAAATATCTATTTTGATTTATCACCAGATTAATCACAGTGATTTTTATGTATTATGTATTTTTGGTGATTTTATGTGCCTCATCCTACTCTCACCAAAAAAATAAAATCACTGGATAACATTTTTTTCTCTCTGAAACAATCGTATAAGTCCTACCTGTTTCCAGAGCAGGAATAGAGGAGATAAACCAATTAACAAAATACAAGTTAAAAAAAAAAAAAGGCTTGATTTTAATTTTCTATGCTTGTTATATTTTCTTTAAAAATATGAATAAAACCCTCATAAGACTTTTATCTTTTTATATGCAAAATGCAGATAGAAACCTCAATTTTGCCTGCTTGAAGTTTGGAAACCATTATGTGTCAAATAGAATGTCCAGTTACTACTATTCATCTTGGCAATAACCAAATATTACTGGTTTGTTATTTTTATGTCTTTTTATTTTTATAACAAAATATAGGAGAGTTAAAGCTTTTAACATTTTTTAAGGAAAGTGACACTTCCAAAACTATTGTGGTTTCACCTTACCACATCTGCAAGTAAGCATATGTTCAACAACACATTATCTTTGATATGGGTAGTTACAAATCTATTTCTTTCATTAGTAAAAAATGTGACAAGAGCAATCAGATTAATTTGGTGACTTTTAAGCACTAACTAGGAGGTAGCTATCTCTTTCTTTAACATGTTCGAGGTACCTATTTACTTTTAATTATTAGAACCATCCAAGTAACTATTAAAGCCTTCACACCAGTCTCCTTCCAAATGGATAGTCCTAGTGATATTATTGCCAGGAAAGGGAATTCAGATTTCATTATCTCCCATTATCTTACTAGACATTTTACTTCTGCTAGCTTTAATTAAGTTAAAATCTGTTTCACTTAGATTACTGATTAAAACTAATTGAGTTTGTTGTTTAATCCTATCTAGAAAGTCTTCTATTGCTTAAACAGGTTTACTTCCAAATAGAATTGTTTCAGGACTAGATTTTAGTAATATATTCTCTGCATATATATCACTTGGGAAAATTTCTCACATTCAATTCCTAGAGAATATATAGATTTTTTTTTTTTACATATAGAAAGTAAGGATTGTTTGACACTGATAAAACTTAATCTTTGTAGTTTGATGAAAAAATTGGCAACATGAAAAGCATGTTTTTGATTACTTCAAATCAGAGAATGAGGATTGGCCTGATTTATATTTAACTCATCTATTATTTAAAAATGTATTACTGTGATTTAAAACCAATTATTAACAAATGTTGAAGAGTCTTAAATTATACAATATTATGGATATTAAATATTCTATATAGTACTTGTCATAAATATATCTATTACTATACTTTGTATGAGCCAAGAAAGAAATAAAACATTCTTTTCCTTATTCTGAGTTATAAAAAATAAGACCACAAAATCAACAAATGCTGTTCCAAATTTACTATTGATGCTGTTCTACAAATTTTCCAACTCATGTAGCACAACCATTGTACTGTAGCCAAATCTCACAGGAGTTCTTTTAATCTTCTGCATCTACTGAGAAGATGGCAAGAATATAATCCTCAAAGCATAGTAGAGCTAGGATAAAACACAAGTCCTGAACTCACTGGTCCATAGTTCACAGTAGGCTGGAAACAACAGTCACTCTTGGGCTTCTTTTGCTTTCGGCTCTGTCCAAGGGCCATTATACCTCTGCAGAAATATAACTTGAAAATAGTCAAGAGGGAACAAGAAGATCTAATTCAGATCTTTACAAGCTAACACTGATTTAATTTTCTTTTCACAGCTATGGTGGTATGATTTTTTTTTTTTTAAGATATCTTGGCAGTTTGAGATTGAATACTCAGTTTTCACACCCAGTTTTCATATCCCAAAATGATTGTGACTTATTGTCATTTGGGATAGTACTCAGAGATGAATGTGACCTTTTTGCAAGCTTACTAGCTAAATATATGGAGTTAATTATATAGTTTATATAATGCAATGCATTTATTGAATTATACTCATTTTTGCATTCATTTTAATCTTTCTAACATGAGCAAAACTGAATTTCTTTGGTTTAAATACATTCTTCGAAAGAAAGCTCATTAGTAATGTTGGTCATGAAGATGAAAAATATGTGATAAATAATTAAACAATGACATCTCTAATTTGGTAAAAATATGGCATGGTTTGATTATATCTACCCTGAGCTCTATAGGGGAACAAGAAAAAGTAGCTCATAATAATGTTTTAGAGAATGTTATATAGTAATATACTAAAGTGTGGTTTATAAAGATACCATAGTTTTTTTAAATTACCAAATGTATTATGACTTAATAATAGCTCAAAATTAAACAGTCTAAATACTAAGTATTAGGAGAATGGTTACGTAAACCATATCATTACAATAAAATACTATGCAGCCATTAAAAATAAGGTTTGGGGAGACTAAGCAACATATATTGAAATGATTTCAGTTGCAATTCAGAAAACCAAACCCAAATTGCCTTAAGCAATAAGTAATTTATTCATTCATGAAATAGAAAAGTTCAGAAGTAATATAGACTTCAGGCATGGTTTGATTCAGAGGTCCACAATATCATCTGATCTCTGTCCTCATTACTCTTCCTTTCTTTCAAGCTCATCTTCATGTGTGCTAACTCCTTAGGGTAGGGTCCCTTATGATAGCCAAACTGGCTGCAGTATTTCAAAGCCCCAAATACATAAACCAGTCCTTGAGCTGAGAAATATAATGTGCTAATTGTTTTAGTCTAGCACAAAGTTGGCAATTTTTTTTTTCCTACTTTAGGCACTCTTCCAGGTACTATGACTACGCTCCCGACTTCTAATGCCATAAGCTAGATTCCACTACATTTGAATTTCTATAAAGTATATATTTTTTGATGTCTGGCTTATTTCACTCCATAATGTTATTTTTTTGTTGCTTGGTTATTTTTTTGGTTTGTTTTAATTTCAGTTAGTTTCAGATGTAGAATATAGTTACTCAGCAATTCTACACATTACTCAATGCTTGTCACAACAACTGTACTCTTAATCCCCTTTACCTATTCATATCCCCTTCCCCACTTCCTCTTTGTTGACCATCTGCTTATTCTCTCTAATTAAGAGTCTATTTTTTAGTTTGTCTCTTTTTGTTTTATTCATTTGTTTTGTTTCTTAAATCCCACATATGAATGAAGTCATATAGCATTGCCTTTCTGTAACTGATTTATTTCACTTAGAACTATACCTTGTAGATCCATCCATGTTGTTGCAAATGGCAAAACTTCACTTTTTATGGCTGAATAATAACCATTGTGTGTATATGTATTAATATATATTTTTAAAATTTTATTTATTTATTCATGAGAGACACAGAGAGAGACTGAGGGGCAGACACAGGCAGAGGGAGAAGCAGGCTCCATGCAGGAAGCCTGATGTGGGACTTGATCCCAGGACTCCAGGATCATGCCCTGGTCCGAAAGCAGGCACTAAACTGCTGGGCCACCCAAGCATCCCTCTATGTATTAATATTGATGGACACTTCTATAATTTAGCTATTGTAAATAATTCTATAATTTAGCTATTGTAAATAATTCTGCAATAAACATAGGAGTACATATATCTTTTTGAATTGTGTTTTCATATTCTTTGGGTAAATACCCAGTTACAGAATTCCTGGATTATAGGATAATTCTATTTTTAATTTTGAGAAATCTCCATACTGTTTTCCACAATGGCTGCACCAGCTTGCATCCCACCATTTTCTCTGCATCCTCACCAACACTTACTGTTTCTTATGTTTTTGACTTTAGCCATTCATATGGGAGTGAGGTGATATATCACTACAGCATTGTTTTATGCATTTTTCTGATGATGAATGATGCTGAACATCATTTCATGTATCTCTTAGCCATCTGTATGTCTTCTTTGGAGAAATGTCTATTCATGACTTTGGCCCATTTTAAAAATGGGTTATTATTATTATTTTGGTATTGAATTGTGGAAATTTTTATAAATTTTGCATACTAACCCTTTATCAGATATATCATTTGCAAATATCTTCTCCCATTCAGTAAGCTGTCTTTTAATTGTGTTGATTGTTTCCTTCACAGTTCAGAAGCTTTTTATTTTGATGTAGTCCCAATAGTTTGTTTTGCTTTTATTTCCTTTGTCTCAGGAGACATATTTAGAAAAATGTTTGCTATGGCCTGTGGCAAAGAAATTACTGCCTGTTCTCTCTTCCAGGATTGTTATGGTTTCAGGTCTCATAGTTACGTCCTAAATCAATTTTGAGTTTATTTTTGTGTATGGTGTGAGAAAGTGGTTCAATTTCATTCTTTCATTCTAGAGGTATCATATTTTTATCTTTTGAGAATGTATATTCTCTAACACTTGAGCAATGAAAAAACAGTAGACTAAATGTATGCCAATACATGATGTTTGATATAAATGGGATATATTTTAGTATATATTACTATCATTTATGGGAAATATCCATGATATTTCAAAACTAGGATAATAGTGATATTTCAGGGAAAAGGTAATGTTAAAATTTTGAAATGTCATCTAAGGAGAAATGAAACAGTACAGTGACTTCCTAGTTATTATTTTTTTAATGAGAGAGATTCAGTGCACTGAAAGGAGAAAATAACTTTGGTGAGAAGTAGTATTTGCAAATCCAAGATGTTAAAAAAAAATAATGATAGAGGAGGTGAAGAACATATCCATATATAACACTTTCATCAAGTAGCAAAATCCTGAGCTTGAAAGCTGTCAGCAAGCAAAGATTTTTTCACAGTTTAATTATTTTGAAAGGGTGATCTTATATAATTATTGAAAAGGTACCTTACGCACAGTGCTTTTTAATGATAAAAGATCAAGTATGTAATATGTCATTTATACACATAAAATTATATGAATTACTATAACCATTCAGTTAAATCATTGTTTAGTTTAGTTTTTTTTTTTTTGTATAATTTTTAAGGAGTTAGATTTGCCAACATACAGTATAACACCCAGTGCTCATCCCATCAAGTGCTCCCCTCCGTGCCCATCACCCAGTCACACAAACCCCCTGCCCATGTCCCTTTCCACCACCCCTTGTTCATTTCCCAGAGTTAGGAGTCTCTCATGTTCTGTTTCCCTCTCTGATATTTCCCATTCGTTTTCCCTCCTTTCCCCTATAATACCTTTCACTATGTTTTATATTCCCCAGATGAATGAGACCATATAATGTTTGTCCTTCTCTGATTGACTTATTTCACTCAGCCTAATATCCTCCAGTCCCATCCACAGTGAAGCAAATGGTGGGTATTTGTCATTTCTAATGGCTGAGGAATATTCCATTGTATACATCGACCACATCTTCTTTATCCATTCAGCTTTCGATGGACACCGAGGCTCCTTCCATAGTTTGGCTATTGTGGACATTGCTGCTAGAAACATCGGGGTGCAGGTGTCCTGGCATTTCACTGCATCTGTATCTTTGGGGTAAATCCCCAGCAGTGCAATTGCTGGGTCATAGGGCAGGTCTATTTTTAAGTCTTTGAGGAACCTCCACACAGTTTTCCAGAGTGGCTGCACCAGTTCACATTCCCACCAACAGTGTAAGAGGGTTCCCCTTTCTCCGCATCCTCTCCAACATTTGTTGTTTCCTGCCTTGTTAATTTTCCCCATTCTCACTGGTGTGAGGGGGTATCTCATTGTGGTTTTGATTTGTATTTCCCTGATGGCAAGTGATGCGGAGCATTTTCTCATGTGCCTGTTGGCCAGGTCTATGTCTTCTTTGCTGAAATTTCTGTTCATGTCTTTTGCCCATTTAATGATTGGATTGTTTGTTTCTTTGCTGTTGAGTTTAATAAGTTCTTTATAGATCTTGGCTACTAGCCCTTTATCTGATAGGTCATTTGCAAATATCTTCTCCCATTCTGTAGGTTGTCTTTTAGTTTTGTTGACTGTTTCTTTTGCTGTCAGAAACTTTTTATCTTTTTTTTAATTTTTTAAATTTATTTTATTTATGATAGTCACAGAGAGAGAGAGAGACAGAGGCAGAGACACAGGCAGAGGGAGAAGCAGGCTCCATGCACCGGGAGCCCGACATGGGATTCGATCCCGGGTCTCCAGGATCACGCCCTGGGCCAAAGGCAGGCGCCAAACCGCTGCGCCACCCAGGGATCCCCCAGAAACTTTTTATCTTGATGAAGTCCCAATAGTTCATTTTTGCTTTTGTTTTCCTTGCCTTCATGGATGTGTCTCGCAAGACATTGCTGTGGCCAAGTTCAAAAAGAGTGTTGCCTGTGTTCTTCTTAGGATTTTGATGGATTCTTGTCTCACATTTATATCTTTCATCCATTTTGAGTTTATCTTTGTGGATGGTGCAAGAGAATGGTCCAGTTTCATTCTTCTGTACGTGACTGTCCAATTTTCTCAGCACCATTTATTGAAGAGACTGTCCTTTTTCCAGTGGATAGTCTTTCCTGCTTTGTAGAATATTAGTTGACCATAGAGTTGAGGGCCCATTTCTGGGTTCTGTATTCTGTTCCATTGATCTATGTGTCTGTTTTTGTGTCAGTAACACACTGTCTTGATGATCATAGCTTTGTAGTACAACTAGAAATCCGGCATTGTGATGCCCACGGCTCTGGTTTTCTTTTTCAATATTCCCCTGGCTATTCAGGATCTTTTCTGATTCCACACAAATCTTAAGATGAAAGTCCATGGTATTTTGATAGAGATTGCATTAAATGTATAAATTGCCCTGGGTAGCATTGACATTTTCACAAGATTAATTCTTCTAATCCATGAGCATGGAATATTTTCCCATCTCTTTGTGTCTTCCTCAATTTTTCAGAAGTTTTCTGTAGTTTTTAGGGTATAGATCCTTTACCTCTTTGGTTAAGTTTATTCCTAGGTATCTTATGCTTTTGGTGCAATTGTAAATGGGATTGACTCCTTAATTTCTCTTTCTTCAGTCTCATTGTTAGTGTATAGAAATGCCACTGATTTCTGGGCATTGATTTTGTATCCTGCCACACTGCTGAATTGCTGTATGAGTCCTAGCAATCTTAGGGTGGAGTCTTTTGGGTTCTTTTCTTTCTTTCTTTCTTTCTTTCTTTCTTTCTTTCTTTCTTTCTTTCTTTCTTTTTTTTTAGAAGGTTTGTTTGTTTTTTTTAAAGATTTATTTATTTATGATAGAGAGAGAGAGAGAGGCAGAGACACAGGAGGAGGGAGAAGCAGACTCCATGCCAGGAGCCCGACGTGGAACTCGATCCCGGGACTCCAGGATTGTGCCCTCGGCCAAAGGCAGGCGCTAAACCACTGAGCCACCCAGGGATCCCCTCTTTTGGGTTTTCTGTGTACAGTATCATGTCATCTGCAAAGAGGGAGAGTTTGACTTCCTCTTTGCCAATTTGAATGCCTTTTATTTCTTTTAGTTGTCTTATTGCTGAGGCTAGAACTTCTAGTACTATGCTGAATAATAGTGGTGAGAGTGGACATCCCTGTTGTGTCCCTGATCTTACGGGAAAGGCTCCCAGTATTTCTCCATTGAAAATGATATTTGTTGTGGGCTTTTAATACATGGTTTTTACAATGCTGAGGAATGTTCCCTGTATCCCTACACTCTGAAGAGTTTTGTTCAGGAATGGATGCTGTATTTTGTCAAATGCTTTCTCTGCATCTAATGAGAGGATCATATGGTTCTTGTTTTTCCTCTTGTTGATATGATCTATCACGTTGATTGCCAGCCTTATATCCTGGGAATAAATCCCACTTGGTCATGGTGAATTATCTTCTTAATGTACTGTTGGATCCTATTAACTAGTATCTTGTTGAGAATTTTTGCATCCATGTTCATCAGGGATATTGGTCTATAATTCTACTTTTCGGTAGGGTGTCTGTCTGGTTTTGGAATTAAGGTGACGCTGGCCTCATAGAATGAGTTTGGAAGTATTCCACCCCTTTCTATCTTTTGGAAGCTTTGGTAGGATAGGTATTGTTTCTTCTTTAAACATTTGATAGAATTCCCTTGGGAAGCCATCAGACCCTGGACTTTTGTGTCTGGGGAGGTTTTTGATGACTGCTTCAATTTCCTCCCTGGTTATTGGCCTGTTCAGCTTTGCTATTTCTTCCTGTTCCAGTTTTGGCAGTTTGTGGTTTTCCAGAAATGCATCCATTTCTTCTAGATTGCCTAATTTACTGGCATATAGCTGCTCATAATATGTTTTTAAAATCGTTTGTATTTCCTTGGTGTTGGTAGTGATCTCTCCTTTCTCATTCATGATTTTATTTATTTGAGTCTTCTCTCTCTTCTTTTTAATAAGGCTGGCTAATGGTTTATCTATCTTATTAATTCTTTCAAAGAACCAACTCCTGGTTTTCTTGATCTGTTCCACAGTTCTTCTGGTCTCTATTTCATTAACTTCTGCTCGAATCTTTATTAACCCTCTTCTTCTTCTTGGTGTAGGTTTCATTTGCTGTTCTTTCTCCAGTTCCTTTCGGTGTGAGGTAAGCTTGTGGATTTGAGTTTTTTCCAATTTTTTGAGGGATGTTTGTATTGTGATGTATTTCTTCTTAGGACTGCTTTTGCTGTATATTATGAGTGGTTGCATCTTCATTTTCTTTAGTTTCCATGAATCTTTTTAATTCTTCTCTAATTTCCTGGTTGACCCTTTCATCTTTTAGCAGAATGCTCTTTAACCTCCACATTTTTGAGTTTCTTCCAAATTTCTTCTTGTGATTGAATTCAAATTTCAAAGCATTATGGTCTGAAAATATGCAGGGGACAGTCCCAATCTTTTGGTATCCGTTGAGACCTGATTTGTGACCCAGTATGTGGTCTATTCTGGGGAAAGTTCCATGTTCACTTGAGAAGAATGTGTATTGAGTTGCGTTTGGATGTAAAGTTCTGTAAATACCTGTGAAATCCATCTGGTCCAGTGTGTCATTTAAAGCTCTTGTTTCTTTGGAAATGTTGTGCTTAGAATATCTGTCATTTGCAGAAAGCACCGTGTTGTAGTCTCCCAGTATTAGTGTATTATTATCTAAGTATGTCTTTACTTTGGTTATTAATTGATTGATATACTTGGCAGCTCCCACATTAGGGGCATAAATATTCATGATTGTTAGGTCCTCTTGTTGGATAGATCTTTTAAGTATGATATAGTGTCCCTCTTCATCTCTTACTACAGTCTTTGGGATAAAATTTAATTTATCTGATATGAGGATGGCTACCCCTGCTCTCTTTTGAGGACCATTTGAATGGTAAATGGTTCTCCAACCTTTTATTTTCAGGCTGTAGGTGTCCTTCTGTCTAAAATGAGTCTCTTGTAGACAGCAAATAGATAGGTCCTGCTTCTTTATCCAGTCTGAACCCCTGCATCTTTTGATGGGATTATTAAGCCCATTCACATTCAGAGTTACTGTTGAAAGATACAAATTTAGTATCATTATAATACCTATTCAGTCCTTGTTTTTGTGGATTTTTTTGGGCTCCCTCTTTCTTTTACATGGTCCCCCTTAATATTTCTTGCAGAGTCAGTTTGGTGGTCACATATTCTTTCAGTTTCTGCCTATCTTGGAAGCTATTTATCTCTCCTTCTATTCTGAATGAGAGCCTCACTGGATAAAGTATTTTTGGCTGTATGTTCCTCTCCTTTAGGATCCTGAATAAATCCTACCTTTCTGGCCTGCCAGGTCTCTGTGGGGAGGTCTGCTGTTAATCTAATATTTCTCCCTATATAAGTTAGGGATCTTTGTCTCTTGGGGCTTTAAGGATTTTCTCTTTTCTTTGGAATTTGCAAGTTTCACTATTAAATGTTGAGGTGTTGAATGGTTTTTACTGATTTTAGGGGTGGGGAGGAGGAACTCTCTATCTCCTGGATCTGAATGCCTATTTCCCTCTCAAAGTTAGGGAAGTTCTCAGCTATGATTTGTTCAAATATGCTTTCTGGCCTTCTGTTCTTCTCAGAGCCCTCCTGAACCCCAATTATATGTAGATTTTTCCTTCTGAGGCTGTCATTTATTTCCCTTAACCTTTCCTCATGGTCTTTTAGTTGTTTTTCTCTTTTTTTCCTCAGCCTCCTTCTTTGTCATCAACTTCTCTTCTGTGTCACTCACTCTTTCTTCTACCTCATTAACCTTCATCGTTAGGACCTCCAGTTTGGATTGCATCTCATTAATTGATTTTTAATTTTGGCCTGATTAGATCTAAATTCTGCAATCATGAAGTCTCTTGAATCCTTTATGTTTTTTTCCAGAGCCACCAGTAGCTTTATAATTGTGCTTCTGAATTGGCTTTCTGACATTGAATTGTAATCCAAATTCTGTAACTCTGTGGCAGAGAATACTATTTCTGATTCTCTCCTTTGTGTTGAGTTCTTCTTTTAGTCATTTTGATCAGCAGAGTGGGTGCATGAGTGGGCTGCATTAAGAATATCAACCACAACCTAAGTAAATTTCACCCTAGATGATTCTGCTGAGGTCAGAGACCAGAAACTGAAAACAAAGATCAGAACAAAAACAAAAACAAAACAAACAAACAAACAAACAAAAAAAAAAAACCACTAAAGTGAAAAATAAATTTTAAAACTAAGTAGTAAAAAATAAAAGTCCAGGAATCCTAAAGAAGAAGAGGGAAAAGGAAAAAGAAAAAGAAAAGAAACAGAAAAAAAGAAAAAGGAAAAAAAAAAAGAGAGAAGAAAAAAAAGTGGTGGAGACTGAGAGATGGTGGTGGTGAGGAAGTAGTGGTGAAGGGAGAATGTAGTCTACCTGAGGGGTTCTAGAGGGTGATCCTCTTGTTTTGAGTATATTAAGTTCTGTATGTTAGAAGATGCTCAGTCCCAAATTTACATAAACCAGAAATACTTGTAGAGGGCCCCAACATTGGCCACCAAAACATAAAAGATAAAAGAGGGGGGCAGAATGACAACGAGGAATCTCTCAGAATGACCCAGCACCATGGTTCTGGGTGTGTGCCCGTCATGTTTTAGAAAGTATTAACTTCTGCCCTTGTAGAACAAAATAAGGCAGAGAAAAGAAAAAAACACAAAACCAACAAACAAAAAACATATCTTGTATATCTCCCCAAATTAAGTTGAGTATGTTGAAGGGAATCTAGAAGTGCAAGATATATCTAGAACCTGTAATTGTAGAAATATGAAAGTCAAAAAGGAAGAATATTAAAAATGAAGAGGTGGTAAAATATTGTAGTTAAGGTGGGAAAAGAGAAAAAAAATTGGATATTTACAGTCTGATATAAAAATGAATTGTACTGGAAAAGGAAGAAAAAAAACAATGAGGGGTATCCTCTGGTTCTATATACTGTAAATCCCTCAACTTCCCCTGGGGCTTTCTTGTGCTGCTCGGTCCAGAACTTGCTCTTCCCCTGTCCTCCCAGCTGGTCTTCTCGGGGAGGGGCTGCTGTGCATAACACCCAGTCCTCATCCAGTCAAGTGCCCCCCTCAGTGCCTGTCACCCAGTAACCCGAAACCCCCACCCACCTCCCTTTCCTCTACCCCTTGTTCATTTCCCAGAGTTAGGAGTCTCTCGTGTTCTCTCTTTAAATCTCAGGTTGAATTTGTAGGTTTTCAGGATGATTTGGAAGTTATCTAGGTAAGTTGGTGAGGACAGGTGACTTGGGGACCCTACTCTTCCACCATCCTGCCCTCCCCTCAGAAATCATTGTTTTGTTTAGTACTTTGAACAAAGTACTAAACATATAGAAAATTAAATTGGATTATTAAAAGATGATTTTTGGAAAGTCAATAATATAAATAAAACTTTTAAAAAATTGTTACAATGTTACCTCCTGTGTTAAACCTATGTCATATGATTTGCCCTTTTGAAATATTTAATTTATTCTTAAGTAATAGGAACATTAGAGATATAAGTACATCTTTAAAATCAGTTTAAGAAATATCATTAGTAGGTACATATTGCAAAATATAGTCTCTATTTGTCTGTAGAATCTCATTTTCTGCATTTCTCATGAAATTCTTTCTCAGCATCGATAGTGCTGTAGTGTTCACATTACATTCCTCAGAGCCATCACAGCTAGATAATTCCCTATGTATCAGTGAATGATGATAATCCTGTGTTGAATTTCAATATCTCCAATTCTAAGTAATTCAGTGGAGAGTAAAGATCTATCCTAGATGTACTTTCCTTCAAGCAATGCCACACACTACAGTCATTCAAAAACCTCAGAGACCAATGGCTCAGCAGTATACAGCTCAAACTGGCAATATGCCTGTAGCAGCATTAACTTTTGATTTTTGCTGGTGCTTGTTTTCTATTTTTAATATTGCACACAAGTGTCAGAATCCAGGCTGTCATATAATGATAATACCCAAATGCAGTGAGATCCATGTCTCTACTGCAACCCTGTCTTTATTTCCCCAGCCCCTCCTTAAGCACATAACTTATCTTAAAGAATTATGATTGACAGATTGTCACTTAATAATTCTTAGACCTTTGGAACGGAGGGTGGAAGTAAGAAGGGAAAAACACCTTTAAAAGGAGAATTTGCAGTGGATAAAGGTTCTATGTGGCTTTGAGACTGTGATTTTTGTCTGGTTGTGCTGGCTGAATGAAGTCCAGTTCTAATCCTCCTGAAGATTTTGCTGTGCATCCATAAGTAAATAAAAATTTCAAGAGCACTCATAATAGATCCTTGATAATCTCAGTAATGAAAGGATGAGAAAATATAAACATCCCTGAAAAAACTATTTACTTTTTCTAAAGCACATTAAATTAGAGATAAACCAATAATTTATACTAGCATTAGGAGAAATAGTTCCTGGAATGATAAGCAGAGAGTTAGATCTATAGATGTATTTGAATGTACCTACACAAGAAGTGGAGGATAGCAACATACCACCCATATAACTCAGCTTAAAGAAAATTCTGAATGTGGGTGCTTATGTGGCTCGGTCTTGGTTTCAGCTCAGGTCATGATGTCAGAGTCCTGGGATCTAGCCCCATGGCCCCCACATCTGGCTCCATACTCAGTGGGGAGTCTGCTTGAGGATTCTCTTTCCTTCTCTCTCTGCCCCCTCCCCTGCTCATGCACTTGTTTTCTCTCTCTCTCTCTCTCTCTGAAATAAAAATAAATAAATCTTTAAAAAAAATTCTGAACATTTAAATAATTGTCTGAATACTCATTTACTAAAAGATAAACAATTTTATCATACTATTATCCCTCTTTTTCTTGACGGTTATTTACTTTTAATTTAAAGATAATTCTAATTAGCTTAGTAATTTGGTTTCCAATCACATAAACGTGATACTCAGGGAAAATAGCAAGGGAAAGGAAGAACTTCTCAGAAAACAAATGATACAATTAGGAAGTGATTATTGATAACAAAAGAGGGGAACACAGAAACCCGAAAAGCACAAACTAAGGTGATTTTGCACAAGGCTAAATGGTGATGTACCTTACAGAAGACCTCCAGGCTTAAACTGTAGGAATTTCAGCACAATTACATAATTGCTTCTCAGAATAACAACCCTGAATATTCAAAAAGATTTCGGTACTTTTCCTGAAAAGTTCAGGGGAATTTACAGCTTTCTCTATATATGCATATACGTGTAAAATTTAAAAAATGGAAATAGGTTTTTGTTGATATCTTCTAAAATTAAACTTAATTATTGGACTGCATAGCTGAGCAATGAATATTAAACACAAATTACCCAAAGGAAAAAGAGAAGAAGGGGGTGTCGGTCCAAAATTTTCTTAACATTCATTTGTAAAACATGAGTAAGTTGGAACTTTTTCCATTTTTTATGTAATAATCTGTAAATAGCTGCCATAATTCATAAAATGTGGTATTTGTAAGTGCTTTGGTGATTGAGGCAAACATATTCTTAATTTATTCAGCACCTATGCCTTGCCCATTTGAACATCAGGAAACTGTTGAATGGCTGTTTCTATATTGTAACCTTCTGAGGAGACCACATCCTGACCTGAGGGTATTTTCAGTGGATCTGTCATCTGTTTTGGTTTTTTGTTGTTGTTTGTTTGTTTGTCTTCTGTTTTGATACTGAAGCAAAGGAGAGGTAGAAAGGCCGCCTATAGAGTTATCAACTGTAAAGCAAAGCCTTGGAAATAGGTGATTGCTTGGGAAATTTCAGTGTTGTCATAGAAATCTCTGCAGCAGAAATCCACCTCAAGACTGCCTCACACAGCTAGGATGCCTAAGGATGGCTTCAGGCATTGTTCAACTAAAGGGAACAAACAATATGATCAGGACTTTCTTGCCATCTCTTGGTTCTGCTTTTTTCTAGACCTTGGTTTCATGCTTTTATGATATAAATGTCTTCCTGTGGTTAAGGGAGCTAGTCACTAGAAGCAGCTTCAAGTAAAGTCACTTTATATTCCTAATAATTGGGCCTCAAAGGTAATAGATACATTTTCTTAACAGTTCTTGCAGAGAAGACTTGGAAAGGATTTTGATTAATCTGGCTCAGTTTACGTGTCTCTTTCTGAAACAAATATCTGTGGTCCAGGGAATATGAAACCAATAGATAGTCTGAGTTACATGCCACTCCTTGAAGATGTTTAGGAACAGAGCCCCATGACTGACAACTCCACCAGGTCCACAGGTAAAAAGGGAGCAATTCTCTAAAAGAAGTGCCAAGAAGATAAGAGCTTTGTGAAGTTCATGGTCTCTTAGGACATTGGTCCAAGAAGAAAAATAAATAAGTGCCTCAAATGGAAGAGAGGCTATTTGGCACTTTCTAAGAGTCCAAACCATATCCTATGAAAGCTGCTAAGAGATGGACCATGTGAGTCTGAAAGGTATGAGAAAACAAAATTAAAAACAAATAAAAGTGATGTTTTGCAACCTCTGAAGCTCTAATAACCAAATTCTACCAGAATGACAAATACAGTTACTATTAATATTTATTGAATATCTGTACCATGTTCAGCATCTTGTACAGTTTATCTCATTTAATGTTAAACAGAAGCTCAATGATATGTATTTTATTATTACCCCCATATATCAAATGGGCAGACTAAAACTAGTTAAATTAACTTGCTTAAGTTTATAAGTTGTGAGAGAAAGTTAAGATTCACAGGCAGATTTAATCCCAGATGCCATGTTTTTAAATAAATAGCCCATTCCATTTTTAGTTCCTTGAAGCAGGAATTGTGCTTTTAAAAAAAATTATTTATTCATGAGAGACACAGAGAAAGAGAGAAGCAGAGATACAGGCAGAGGGAGAAGCAGGCTTCATGCAGGGAGCCCGATGCAGGATTTGATCCTGGGACTCCAGGATCACACCTTGAGCCAAAGGCAGACACTAAACCACTGAGCCACCCAGGGATCCCCTTTTTAAAATCTATATGTCCAGTGCCTAGGATTTCACTTGGCACACTGTATGTAAGTATGTGCTTGTCCAATAACTACCTAAAGGCTGATGTAGCTCCCACCTTGGAAGCCTCAAACTTTCCCTTTTGAACTATTCCTAGCATGAAGCTTCCTAAGAGGTAAAGCAATATTCCCATCTACTTATAAACACAGAGAAAGAAAGAAAGCAGAGAGATGACTTTTTTACTTCAAATTAATACTAGATTTATTTGTCCCTTCATTCAAAGCTATGAACCAAAGACCTTCTAAGTGAGGGATACTGCTTTGGCCATTAGGACCAAAGAAAGAGCTCTGAGGAGTTTATTCTAGTGGGAAGAGGAGATAGATAATAAACAATGAACATAGTATAGAAATAAGTTACTTACAATATTAAGAAAACAAGTGTTATGGGGAAAAATGGATGAGGTGAGTGGGATCAGATATGCAGGGGTGTGATGGTAGGGCTGGAAGGTGGTGATATTAAATAGAATGTACCACATGAACACTTAGTCTTGAACAGTAATCACCACGAAAGCATCGATTCTTAGAAATATAAGTGAATTTTCTTAACTTGGTTTCTGAAAAAGTCCCTTTAATGGTCCCACATTACTTTGTATTTGAATTTTTAACTCATTATCAATGCAAGCCTAACCACATGTCTTTTGAAAATCTGAACTGGAGAATAATTACTATCAATTTAGACTGTAGTATACTTATAAAAATAAGTGTCTCACCTAACATACATAGCAGTGACTAAGATCTGAACTGTTTAAATAAACTCATTGCAAATGTTAGCACATTGGATAGAAAAAGAGAAAATGTGAGTTCTACTCACTTTTCCATTGCTGAGTTTCTATTGACCCAATAGGGAAAAAAAGTATTATATTTGTTTTCTTCTATAAAAGAAATATAGAGTTTTTTTTCCCACTCATCTTACAGAACTGTATAATGAATTCAGAAAGGGATTAATATTTTGATTTCTTTTGGGCATATAAAAATATCACCTCAGTTATTTATTAAAGAAAACATATTTGACCAAAGAAAGAGCAAGCTGATTTAATGAAAAACTCTGGATTATAGGACCTTTCTTTGGTTACTTTCTCAAAGGATAATAACTGAGAGAGCTTCTTAGTGGTTTTTAAGTTTAGAAGCTATTAAGAAGAAATTTGTAATGAGTACATAATTATTTTATCAATACAGATACAATCAAAATGTTTGTGGTGCATGAAAATATAGTCCCCTCAAATACATAAAACTTATCTGGCAAACTTATTTACATTATTTAGTTAAACCACAAAAAACCTGTTTAGCTAACTAAAGAAACTTCAGCCAGATGCTCTATAATTTCTGAGTTAGTGAAATCCAAATGAATGTTTTTTTTTTTATGTGTGTGTGTGTGTGTGTGATTTATTATCATGGTCTCCATTTTAAACTTACCTATTGTGTGTTTTTTTTTCACTAAAAAATGACTTCATTTTTGAATATGTGCTCCTTATGTAGACTACTACTATGTAAGAAAACTCATTAGGATTATAGTTCATATAATTTAATATCCCTTCACAATCCTAACGATGCTTGCATTATTATGAGCTCTTGATAGCATAGGTAAGGAATATTTGAATGAATACATTTTATATGTTCAAATTCCTATATTTCTTAAAATAAGTAAGAATAGCATTAAAACGGAATTCTGAGGTTCAGGCCATATCCATTATTTACTAATGACTTTTTGCTCCTCTGCGAGCTTCATTTTCTTGACCTAGAAAGAGCAAAATAATACCTAACTCACAAGGGTGTCCTGAGAATTAAGTGGGCGGGGTAGCTCAAATTCTTTGTAAATTTAAGTCTATTTTGACTACATGAAACTATCACTTTCCCAACCAGGAAGCAGAAATTTTTGTTTGTTTGGTGTGTTTGTTTCTTCCAAACCTAGTTCCTGGCGTATAGGTGACATTGAATAAAATTTTGTTGAATGTTGAATAAAAGTCTTCTTAGCAGAATAAGTTCTAGATGAAGCTCTCCACTAAATGTTTAACACACACTCACACAGTTTTTAATACTTCTCGTATGACAGTTTGCTAAATATAGAATCGATATGGCAAACCAGCAGTTAACCTTAAAGATTAAAGGGAAAAATTTTTGAAAAAAAAAATAAAAGGTTACTGCAGAGCAGTTGATCCATTCTGTCAAAATGCCAGATGTCTCTTACTCTTTGCTCCTGGATATTATTAAAGCTGGCTTCAAGGCTTCTCAGTCTATCTTTCCCTCATTTTCTTTCTCTCTCCTTGCCCCAATCAACATGCTGGCTGCATTGCTCAATTATTGGACAAATGTAACTTCCTGTCCTCCTCTGCTCAGCCACTTTTATAGCAGCACTAACAGATGCTATCATTAAGACCCTCAATGGGAAATCATGAACTAAGTATATTCTTTGCCCTTCTCACTTTTCAATTTTCTTTAAAAAGCTAAGCCATCTGGTTTAACCCTCTTAAAATTTCAAGTTTCTTTGTACATCTATGTTGCATTTATCTTAATTATAAATAGATATTTAAGCCCTAAGTTCAGGCATTTAATTTGTATAGAGCTATTTGTTGGTACTGGAATAAATTAAATTTGAGCATTATAGGTTGGATCTTATTTTTTGGTAATAATCTCATATTTTAATCATAACCAATGTAAGCATAAACATCATGCTTACCAGATTTTACCATATGCAATTTTAATAACAAATATAATTTTATTAAAATATATCATAAAATTGTTTTGAAAATAGTAAATAAATACTGTGTTTATGAAAACTTTAGATTTCATAGCATTACACGGGCAGTTGGACATACTAGTGATTTTTATATTTACTTTTTTATATTTTATATTTATTTTTATATTTATATAAAAACTATCGGTGCTAATCTATTAAATCTATCTAGACATACTAGTGATTTTTATATTTACTTTTTTATATTTTACATTTATTTTTATATTTATATAAAAACTATCAGTGCTAATCTATTAAAAGTAAAATACCAAGATGAACTAAAATATATGTACTTGGAGCTTATATATGTAGAATATTATTGAAATAAAGGAAGGCCTCATTAATTCAAAATTTATGATATGCATTAATACCTATATTTCATGTTACATTAATGCCATTGATATACAAAAAATAATTTAAAAGAAAGTATATCATATTCCTTCACAATAATGTTGTAGATCATGAAAACAATAGTAATTTTTCTAAAAAATGAACCAGGAGTTTTGAGGGCTGGATATACAAAGAAGAGAGATTATCAATTGTTCTTGAATTTTTCATTCTGGTAACCAACCATGCAGTAGCTCCAACAAAACAAGAAACTTGAATATATTTTTCACAGCAGTAATAAATAGCAATTTTACATATATTATCCACTTTTGGTAAAATTTCAGTTTCCCTTCCACCTCTCCTTTCACTTCCTTTTCTTTGTCACTTCTTTTCTTCTGAAACTCTAAATCTGAGAGGACCCCAGAGTTCCTTTACTCTTTAGGACTCACTGAGAATTGACACTGCCTAGGCCTTTGGCTTGAAACACACTAGTGATTCAAAAATTATATGTCCAGACCAGACTTCTCTCCTAGAGAGATTTTGACTGGACATCAAAGTTTTAAGGTCTCCATCTGAAATATTGATTCCTTGTCCCCAAATCCATCTCTTCATACTCATACATATCTCAATAAAATATAACTTTCCTCACTCTTTCACTATTTTATTCTTCATCAGAGCTATTTTCACCTGATATATTCCATATTCATATGTTGGTTTGCCTGTTTCCACTGTACTCTGGAGGTTAGAAATAGAAAGGAGCCTAACATATTTCTAGCATGAATGAGAATGAGAATGAATAAGAGAATGCTGTTTAGGTGTTAACAACACAAAAGTCAATAAAATACAGTGTTATATCAGTTTTCTCTATGGCTGTAACTAATTACCACAAATTTAGCAGCTTAAAGACCACATTTTCTTTTTAATTTTGTAGTTCTATAACATGGAAGTTTGACACAGGTCATACTTGGGCTGCAGTCAAGTGTTGGCCAGGTAGTTTATTTATTTATTTATTTATTTATTTATTTATTTATTTGATTTTTTTATTTTTATTTTTAATTTTTTTTCTAGAGGCTTTAGGGAAGATCTGTTAACGTGCCCTTTCTAATTTCTATAGAACACTAACAGTGCTTGGCTGGTAGCCCTCTTTCTCCATCTTCAAATTCAGCATCAGTGCATTTCTTTTACTAGTCTTCCTTAGTCACATTTCCTTCTTATTCTTTTTTTCCACTTCCTCCTTACACTTTTAGGGTTCTTTGTGATTACACTGGGTGCCCTTGGTTAAAAAGGATTAATTATCCTATTTGCAAACTTAATTCCATCTACAACCTTAATTCTCCCCTACTTTGTTTTTTTTTTTTTTTTTTTTAAAGATTTATTGATTGATTGATTCATGATAGACACACACACACACACACACACACAGAGACAGGAGGAGGGAGAAGCAGGCTCCATGCTGGGAGCCCGATGTGGGACTCGATCTAGGGACTCTAGGATCGTGCCTTGGGCCAAAGGCAGGCGCTAAACCGCTGCGCCACCCAGGGATCCCCTCCCTTACTTTGAAACCTAGTCTATTCACATGTGCTAGGGGTTAGAAGTGGGCATGTTTCAGAGACACAGTTTTGCTCACTACAAATACTCAAGAACCTGATCATGGTATGTTATATAGAATTTAGTGTATAAGAGAGTCGGATTTAAAAATCACTGAGGAAGTATTGGTTTTTAAATTAAATTTAGGAGCAGCCCTGGTGGCTCAGCGGTTTAGCGCCGCCTGCAGCCCAGGGCGTGATCTTGGAGACCTTGGATCGAGTCCCACGTCAGGCTCTCTGTATGACGCCTGCTTCTCCCTCTGCCTGTGTCTCTCTGTGCCTCTCTCTCTCTTTCTCTGTCTTTATGAATAAATAAAAATAAAAAAAATCTTAAAAATAAATAAATTAATTAATTAATTAAATTTGGAGGTAGGTTGCCTTCCCTTAGATGAAAATAATATAAACCAGGTTACTTTTTGCAAGATCTCAAAATAAATGCCAGAATGGAATTGTGTGGAAAAGGGGGAAAATTGGAAAAATCATATAAGAATATATTTGAAACACTGGGAATTGAGCTTAATATTCAAAACATACAAATTAATGATGAATCATAAGAGGAAATTTATAGAATGCATAAGATAGAAATTTAAACAACAATATGTATATCCACAATTAAAAGACATAATCAGAATGGAAGGTACAGCTTTAGACAAGATATGGAACTTTAATTTATAAAGAATTATTGAAGTCTACGAGAAAAATACTGAAAAGAGAAAATAGGTACCAAAAAGGAAAAGGTAAATTATGAAAAAAGAAATTAAAAGGAAAATTAAACTAATGAAAAAATTTGGCATCATGGCAGTCCATTTAATGTTTTCTAAAAAAAAACTATTGTTTTCGTGGCCTTTAAATTATTGCAACTTTAAATATGATAAAGCTATGTACTCATTAGGCCACCGTAAAACAAAGGCTAGGCATTTTCTTAAACACTTCATGTGAAAGTTTTAGAAGAATGATATTTTTCATTGTAAAAATTCATGGAATGGATTTCTTGATACATTTGAAGTATGAAAACATGTGTAAAACAGTTTTTCAAACCAGCTGTGTTTTTTTCTACAGTTGGAAAAAAATCATTGTGATAGTTATTGATGCCATCAATTCCTGATAGTCTAGGACAGTCCTGGGATAGGAAGGCTGTGGATTAATATTTATGCTTTTCTGTATTCTGAGAATTGCCCTCAGAAAACAATCATGCAATTAATTACTATGATAATTAATACTACAGTAAGAACAAGAGGTAACTGAAAGGAAAGCAAGTATAGAAGTGGTGTGGAGATTAGGGGTTATTACCAGGAGCTGCTTTGGGGTGCGTCCTCCAACTGCACTATCAGAGCCACCAGCTTGATGAGAATAATAGGCTTATGTTACTTCCCACTAAGCATCAAAATAAATAAATAATAGAATTAATTTTTAACAACAAAAAGATCTGAAATGCATATAAATATACCGTTGCATTCACAACAATGTTTCCTAATTTTTGAGAAGATCCTTTTATGCTTTAAAAAAAAAGTAAGCTGACTTTTCTAAGTTCTATCAAATCCACTTCAGCGTCTATATATTCTGATATCATTTTTGTTTGTTTGTTTGTTTGTTTTGGGCAAAAGAATAAAGCTCATTTTAATCTGATTTTATCTCTATAAAAATGATGAGATATTGGAAAATACATAATTTTCCCTGAATCAAATTCATTCTAGAAACTTCCTATAATGCCACCGATTATGGAAAAGAAAGCCTGCTTTCCACTCAAGTCACATGTGACCACAACCTGAAAAAATTGCTGATAAACTTCAATTACCATAATCACATCTGTCCACTGTCTCTTGCTTTTTTTTCCCCCTTCTGTTTAGTACACTTCATTCTAATTATGAAATCTATCCTTTCAGGATCACTTTTTTTTCCCTTGGCACCTATGAAGAATTGAAATTCATTTTGAGAGCTAAGAATGCCTAGAAGTCATAGGCAGGTTTAGATAACAAGTTAGGTGTTTTGTCATTTTCCCTGTTATTTATTATTTTGCCCTTATCTCCCTGAGTGAAATAAAGTGCATTGCTTCCAGCCTTTTCAGCCACAATAAGAATGGATAAAGCTTTTTAAATAATAGTTTTCCTAAAAATCATGTTAGAATAGATTCGGGTGTTTCAGTTGTTTATTTGGGGGGTTTTAGTGCTGTTATTTTGTGTTGCACAAAATGTGGGATGAAAATGGCAAGAAGCCTCAAACCAGTTGAACTTTAGGACATTAAGATGAGTACCCAGTCAAAATCATTACGGTTAGGGAGTATTTTGATTCATGCAAGTATAACCAGTAGTCTTTAATATGTATATGTGAAATATATCCTGTGGCTATATTTTATACACATATTACTTTGTAACTTCTTCATTATTAGGTAGGTAAATAGATATGTTTACTACTAATTTAGTTTCGTTCTCCTTTTATGCTATCTGTAATAGTTAATCAGGAATATGTGAATGAGTCCTATATTAACTGAGCATCATAACTTTTCCTTTTTCTGGTCAAGATTGCAAATGAGATTAAGCAAAATTCAGAGCACTAGTTGTGTGTTAAATGCAAGATAAGTGTCCTTAGAAAGGAATGTCTCCGGGGCTCAGGGCAGCTCTGTCATTACCTCTCTCACATGTGACTTTGGCTTGTATTTTATAACTGAGAAAGATGTCGAGTGAACTATTTTTTCTTACAAATACAAAGCATCCTTCAGTTTTATATCCTTTTTATTCCAAAAGGAAACTTGAATTTTTTTTCATATTACACAAACACACAAAAGCAACTTTTAAGAAAAACCACAGATGAGTGTTTTCATATAATGTTCTTTGTCTGAAAGTGCTTTATAGGTAGTAGAGATAATGATCAGATAGCTGGATTTCAGCACACTCCCTGGGCGACTGTTCCCTGATGTTCCAAGGGCTGTGACACTCCTAACCAATTGATCCCGAGGCACTCGACTTATGAACCAGCAGCTCTCCCCTCATTAGCCTTCTACCCTGCAGGCTTTTCACCCCCATCCAGGAGGGCTAAAATAATCAGTATTACATATCACATTGACTATGTTACACATGTCTTTATACTAGCTTGTATTCTCCCTTCAAATCAGATTTGAATTGGTCACCCGGAATGCTAAGACCTCCTGGGTGATTGTTTCTGCCTATCTCATCTTCCCATGAGTCTCTCTTCCACGTTCCAATTTAAAATGGTATAATGACTTATGATACCTAGACCTCTCTGTTCTTTTTCTCTGTCCTCTCCACAGTCATCTTAATGGATTGGATTTTTATCTTCTATTATAGAAAAGAATGAAAGAATGCTTTACCGTCACTAGCAGCCTTGTTCTCCAAATTATTTTATAATCTTTGCTATTTTCAGGGAATTATATTCACTCTTCAGAGAAGAGCTGATAATACTCTTTATTCTTTGTGTTAATATAAAATTTATTAAAATTCTTTTCCCTAAAATACTCAGTTTAATAAGTTTCTTTATGCACTCCCCATGGTTAACATGATGTTTCTAGGGGGTGTATACAGGTACCCTACCCATAGGCCAAGAGATGCCTCCTCTGAGAAAAACCAAATTCACTCTGCCCTATTACAGATAATCTTTTTGGGTCATTTAGAGACAGTTGAAATGTCAACTTTCTTTTCAAAAAGTGTTTCAGCAATGCAAAGGTCAAGTTACTTCTGCATTTAAACAGAAGGAATAAAACATTGTACCCATTAAGTTTATACTGATGAAACATCCAGCCTCTGAAAACATTTCAGCTGAGGACAGAAAAAGGTAGAGAAGACTCTGATGAAATAATACCTATTTGTTAGGGATTTATTTATCTAAAGTATATATAAAAGTGAATGCTATAGGTACAGATGATACAAATATCACAAATTATTAACAGTGATACAGATATAGGCATATAAATGTAATAGAACAATGGCACGCATATGCATATAGACATAGATGTATAGCGAGAGGGAATAACTTGGAATTGCACAGGGATAGTTTAGAGACAGAAAAAACGGGGAAGAAGAAAGAGCAGAAAGGAGAGGAAAGGAACAACCACAAAAAAAGTGTATGTTAATCTAAACCCAATGGAGGAGGAGAAATAAATTTTTTTCTACTGTTGACCTTAAAAGTAAAACAGCCAATTATATTACCAGCAAAATGTGTTTATTCAGTAATAACAGAGGATTTGCAATTCTGGACATGGGGACTATGGCAAGCTATGATCAAGTCCAAAGATCAAAGACCTGGGACTTTATAATAGGAGGAAGTTTGGAGGGGCTGCTTTGAATGAGAAACCATTGGGGGAAGGCTAGAGTTCAGGGTAGTGCAGGTTTCTCATTGGTTGAGTCGCGGTATTTTCTTATTGGATGAGCTTGTTGCCAGGCAAGGAGAAATTCTTTCTTTCTCCTGTGAGTTGTAGGGTAGGATTCTATCTGTTGGGATGCAAGATCTCTTTCTGTTGAAATGCAATTGATGACAAGTGGTAGGACATGAAAGTGCCCCCATGGGCCTGCTGACTCTGTTTTAAATGAAGTTTCCTTTATTCAACTTCATGCTATTTTCTAGATTCTGTGTCTGAGACTTCCTCCCTGCATAATCAAAGGTTAATAAAAGGAAAACAAACAAAAGTTGATCAACATATATACCTCCTATATATTTCAGAGATATTCAGGGGGAAAAAAATCCCTGAATTGCCCAAGCCACCATCATAAATACCATCCATAGCTATAGTCAAAAGAAAGATGTTGGTCAGTTAAGGAAGATTATCAGGAAAACCACAGTGACCAAGGGTAAGGTGGATGCAGATTTAAGTGTGTGTGTTCTTTATTGATAAAACTTTCTTGTGACTTAGAGTCATCCTTCTCTTCCTGATACAATGGGGGGATACATTCTTACATATGGAGATTTCCCTTATAAATGGAAATTTCCCTCACAAAAAAAAAATAATTTCAATTCTGTTTTCAGAGATTCTCTTATGTCTGCAGTTTTGAAAAAAAAAATCAGCTCAAAATAATCCTTATGCCAAAGAAGCATATTTTGGGGTGGCACCCTTTGCTACCTTTCAACCCTGTAATTTTATACAGGAAGGAATAAGTGATGAGACTTGTTGCCGGATAAGTTAGTTAAAGGCCAGAGGAGTCCATTTCCATAGTACACTTCATGGAAGAGCAGCAATCCTGGAGGCTAGCTGCTGGAGTTGGAATCAGGACTCTACTTAGAGCATGCAATATTCACTAACACAATTTTGGGCCAGTTACTTAATCTTTTGGTGCTTCAGTTTCTTCGTAAAATGGGCATTAAAGCAGCACACTTCCTACACGGGAGTATTAAAGAGAACTAAAAGTGTGAAATGCTGAATCTGTCCTTGGCCTTCTGGGCACGCTCTCGACATTAGCTCTCCCTACATCTGAGTCTCAGTCAACTCTAAGGCATACAACCTCTCTATGTAGTTACATATTTGCAAGCTTTACATCTGTAACCCCACAGAGAATAACAGTATTGAACTGATCAAAATTCACTAAAGCTTTTATGTATTTAGTAATATTAATCTGAAAGTACATAAAACTTTTTTTTTTTTGAAATGATGTGTCAAAAGCTGTTACTATTTTCAGTGAAATAAAGTTTACATTCACAGTAAATGGCAATTACGTTGTCAGTTTTGTTATTGGATCCTATATTGACAGTTTTCAAGTTTAATTTTATATTTATTTCAACATGTTTGTTGGCAAAGGGTTAAAATAATCAGAATCAGTATGAAGTGCTGTCACAGAGGGTGTTAGTTTCTGGGTTCAAACCTGCTTTTCTGTTCCTTTTCTCTTCTTTCTCTTTGCCAGCATCCTTTAAGATGAATAATACTTTTCTCTGAGGCAACATTTCTACATCTAAAGCCTAATAGGCCTTTCTCTTTTCTTTGTACTCTTTGTTAAAAGCCTTTATAATGGAGAATACCTTTCTTTGTATCTTGCATTTTCCCTTATCTGAAGAGAAGGCTGCCTGCAGGCAGTCCCTTTGAGTTCTGGGAGGTTGCTATAACCTTCTTTGTGATTAGATTACCAGTAATCTGCTACTTTTCCTATATAATGCATTTCTAAAACGCTAAAACAGTAGTGAAAGAGAAATGAGACAAACGGTAACTTTTCCTAAATTAGGGTGGGGTGGCAGGTAGATACTTGTTCTGTTCTTAGAAGGAATTTCACTTTCACTTCAATATTATTTTATGATATATATTGTATGTTTCTGTTTTTTTTCTTTTTTTCTTGTGCTTTAGGACACACAGCGGGCTAGCTTAAAAGGAATGCCAAATTAAAGGTAGAAGATGACCAAGGTTGTTAAAACTCATGATTTATATCTTTGACGGAATTTTTTAGTTTGTGGATTTACTGTAGTATTTGTTATCATTACTGCTTAATGTTTTAAGATGTGTTTCCACTACCTGGTAAGGGTTTAGAACAAAATGCATTAAAATACACAAAGAATTTCACAGTAGATCACTACTTTATCAAAAATGTCAAAACACATGTGTCACTGGTTTGTAATGAAGGGGAACAAAATATACCACCCCAGAATATGCCTCTTTGGCATAAAGATTATTTTGAGCTGGTTCTTTTTAAGAAACAGCAGACATAAGAAAACCTGAAAATCTAGTACAAGTTATCCTTTTACATTTATAAGAGGAATCTTTACTGTAAGGGTGTCTCCCTCTCTGTAGCATGAACTTTGCACTTTGACCAAATTTTTGGAAACTCTTGTCAGTGGAGAGTGGCCAATTAAATATGCAAAACAACCATACTGCAGTTTACTGTGTTTTACCTGATAACCTCCCATCATTGCCTCCCCACCTCTGCAGCATCTTTTTTTGTCTTTAGCTAAAGAGGGTATTTAAAGTGGTGGCTTCCTTCATTTTGGGATTACTCAGTTTTCCTGGTCATTTTCCATGCATAGCGGAGGTATACATCTTACTAATTTTGTGTTTGTTTTTCTCCTGTTAATGTCTATTTAATATGGGGTGGGAGGGATGAATTGGGACTAGAGGACTCATCCAAGAACCTAGAATGGTAGAGGAAGAATTTTTTTCTCCTACAATTCTACCAATCAAGCTAGTACACAAAATTTTTTCTAGTTGATACATTAATTTTCAAATTCGTTGTGTGAAAGGTTGGTAAGTGAATGAATGCCCACATTCTGCGTTTGGAATGAAATTTCTGGAGCTATAATAGTGCCACTTGTCAGTTGGAAGGGGAAAGAAAACAAAGTACATTTTCTTGGGTCAGATAATAAAGGTTCCTTCAGTGTATGAAAATGAGCTCGAGTTTTATGGGACAAAAGATACAGTTGAAGAAATGTATAAGTTGTTTGTATAGAAAATCTGCTTTTCCAATGATATTGTGCAGAATGTGTCTAATTTAGTTTATTGTTATTGTTTTACAAACATAAGAATTTGAGTGGAGAAGGTGATAGGAGAGATAAGTACAGAAGCTGAAGTAGCATATAAGGTACCAAGAGTGAAAAACATATGATCTGGTATTGTATATGGTTAATTACTAATATTATATATAGTTCATCAACTGCCACAGAACACAGAAAGTTTGTGTATAATTGTGGAGAGAAATTTAAAACACTTTATCTCTTTTCCCATTAAGGATTTTGCATTCTTCTTGAAATTCACAGGGAAAATAAATGGAAGCTTGGGAAAGAAATGCAAAATATATTCGCATTAAAAATGGCCTATTATTAAAGCAGTAACACATTTAAGGTGTGTTTGAAAAAGACTGTTTTTTATCTAGCCCTTTGGTGCTTGATTGACCCAAAATTTTAGAGAAGTCATTAATACAAAAGACGAAGAGTACCTGATAATAAGAGCTATATACTATATATGTTAATTAAAGTAGAATTGACATAAAATATCCTGTTAGTTTCAGATATACATCATATTGATTTTTAAAATTTTTTTATATTGTGAAATGGTCCCTACAGGAAGTCTAGTTATCCTTCCTTATGCTGTATATTACATCCCCATGACTCATTTGTTTTATTACTGGAAGTTTCTACCTCTTAATAACATTTGCCTATTTCACTTGCCCATGCAACCCTTCCTTCCTCTGGTAATCAATATTTTGTTTCTTGTGTTTATTAATTTGTTTTGTGTTATATTCTCATTCATTTAAAAAAATTCCACATTTAAGTGAAATCATACAGTATTTGTCTTTTTCTACCTGACATATTTCACTTAGCATATTACACTCTATGACAACATTTCATTCTTCTTTTATGACTGAATAATGTTGTTTTGGGTGTACACACATACATACCTACACCACATCTTCTTATCCGGTTTTTTATTGATGGACACTTCGGTTGCTTTCCTATCTTGGATTTTGTAAATAATGCTGCAATGAACATAGCGGCACATATATCTTTTTAAATTTTGTTTTGTTTTGTTTTCTTTTGGATAAATACCCAGAAGTGGAATTGCTGGATTGTAAGGTAGTTATACTTTTAATTTTTAAAAAATTACTGTTTTCCATAGTGGCTACATCATCTTGCACTCCCACTGACAGCATATATGAGGGTTCCCTTTTTTTTGCCTAGCCTCATCAATACTTATTCTTTTTTGTCTTTTTGATAATAGCCAATCTGACAGGTGTGAAGTGTCTCATTGTTTTTTTGATTTGCATTTGCCTGATGGTGAGCATCTTTTCATGTGCCTGCTGGCTATTTGTATGTCTTCTTTGGAAAAAAGTGCCTGTTAAAGTCCTCTGTCCATTTTTTTTTTTTTAAGATTTTATTTATTTATTCATAGAAACACAGAGAGAGAATGAGAGGCAGAGACACAGGCAGAGGGAGAAGCAGGCCCCATGCACCGGGAGCCTGATGTGGGATTCGATCCCGGGACTCCAGGATCGTGCCCTGGGCCAAAGGCAGGCGCCAAACCGTTGCGCCACCCAGGGATCCCCTCTGTCCATTTTTTAATTAGGTTGTTTTTATTTTTTATTTTTTTATATTCGGTTGTGTATATTCCTTATTTTAGATCTTAATCTCTTATTGGGTGTATGATTTGCAAAATCTTTTCCCAGTCAGTAGATTGTTTTTTTTTTTTTTTTTGATTATTTTCTTCATTGTGAAAATTTTTAGTTTGATGTAATACCATTTTTAAAAGTTTAGCTTTTGTTCCCTGTGCTTGAGAAAACTGCTCTAAAAAATTATTGCTAAGTCTGGTGTGAAAGAGCCTACTGCCTATGTTTTCTTCTACAAGTCTTCTATTCAAGTCTTCAATCCGGTTTGAATTTATTTTTTTACATGGTATAGGATAGTGGTCCAGGCTTATTCTTTTGCATGTAGATTTTAATTTTCCCATCACCATTCATTGTAGAGACTGTCTTTTCCTCCTCTGTCATAAGTTAATTGATCAAAATAGTTTCTGACTTTCCATTATATTCCATTGATCTGTGTATCTCATTTCTTGCCAGTAACATACTGTTTGGATTACTATAGCTTTGTGGGATAGTTGGAAACCAGGGAGCATGATAAACCCAGTTTCATTCTTCTTTTTCAAGATTGCTTTGGCTATTCAGGTTCTTTGCTGGTTCCATACAGATTTTAGGATAATTTATTCTAGTTCTGTGAAAAATATTACTATTATTTAAATGGTGATTACACTGAATCTGTAGATTGCTTTATGTGGTATGGACATTTTAACAATATGAATTTTTTCCGGTCCATGAGACTACTATATCTTTACATTATTTGTGTTATCTTTAATTTCTTTCATCTGTGTCATCTGGTTTTCAGAGCAAGTCTTTCACCTCCTTGGTTAAATTTATTCCTAGGTATTTAATTCTTTTTGATGCAATTATAAATGGGATTGTTTTCTTAATTTCTCTTTCTGAAAGCTCGTTATTAGTGTATAGAAATGCAACTGATTCCTGTATGTTATTTAGCATCCTGTGACTTTAATGACCTCGTTTATTAAATCTATAGTGTTTTGGAGAAATCCTTAGGACTTTCTATACATAATATTATGTTACCTGAAAATAGTGACAGTTTAACTTCTTGTTTTCTAATGTAGATGACTTTTATTTCTTTTTGTTGCTTAATTGCTCTAAGATTTCCAATACTATGTTGAATAAAAGTGATGAAAGTGGGCATTCTTGCCCTGTTCCTAGTCTTAGAGGACAATCTTTCAGCTTGTCACCATTAAGTATGATGCTTGTTGTGGTTTCATCATATATTTATTATGTTGTGGTATGTTCCTCCTATACTCACATTGTTGAGAGTTTTCATCATAAATACATGGTGAATTTGGTCAGATACTTTTTCTGCATCTAGTGAAATGATCATATGAATATTATCCTTTGTTTTGTTAATATGTTGTATCACACTGATTGACTTATGGAATTTGAAATATTCCTGCATCCCTGGAAAAAATCTCCCTTGATCATGGTATATCTTTTAAAAATATTATTGTAAGTTGTGCCAATATTTGTTGAGGTATTTTGCTTCTATTGTTCATCAAAAATATTGGCTTATAATTTTTTGTTTGTTTGTTTCAGTGTCTTTGTCTGGTTTTGATGTCAGAGTAATGCCAGTTTCATAAAATGAATTTGGAGACATTCCTTCCTCTTCAATTTTTTAGGATAATTTGAGAAATACAGGTCTTAACTCTTTTTAAATGTTAGGTAAAATTCACTAATGAAGCTGTGTCATCCTGGACTTTTATTTTTGGGGAGCATTTAAATTACTGATTCAATTTTATTACTTGTAATAGGTCTATCCAGACTTTCTATTTCTTCATGAATCCGTCTTGTAAGCTTGTGTGTTTCTAGGAATTAATTTATTTCTTCTAGAGTTTTTCAATCTATTGGCCTGTAATTTGTGCAAAGTAGTATATTATGATCCTTTGTATTTCTGTAGTGTCAGTTGTAACTTTTCTTTCATTTCTGATCTTATTTATTTGGGCCCTTTCTCTTTTATTGTTAATGAATGCAACTAGAGATCTTATCAATTTTGTTTAGTTTTTCAAGAGCCAGCTTTTAGTTTCATTGATCTCTTCTGTTTGTGTGTCAATATTTTTAGTGTTTATTTATCTCTATTATGTCCTTTATTATTTCCTTCGTGCTACTAACTTTGAGATTCGTTCTTTTCTAGTTCTTTTAGATATAAAATTAGATTGTATGAGATTTTTCTTGTTTCTTGAGATCTGTATTGTTATGAACTTCCCTCTTAAAGCTGCTTTTGCTGGATCCCATAGATTTGGGAAAGTTGTGGGATTTACCCCCCCCCCTTTTTTTGTCTCAAGATATATTTTTTAAATTTCCTCTTTGATTTCTCTGTTGACCTATTGGTTCTTTAGTAATGTTACAGGATTTTTTTTTTTTCCTTTAGTGCCCACAGTTCTTGGTTACACCCTTTTGAAGAATGAAAGTGATGGACCAGATGAAGAGTGGTAGGCAGCAAAGCAGCTTATTGAGCAATAGTAAAGTTTATTGAGAGAAAGTACAAAGCTCCTGAAGAGGAAGGAGACCCAGGAGGGTTGCCACCAGAGTTTCTGAGTCTAGGGATTTTTATAGGCTTGTTGGTGGACTGTTTTAATCTGATTAACCCTCTATGTTTCTGTCACCCAATCTGGTTTTTGTCCACAGAGTCATCTACCTATCAGGTAGTTGTTTATGTGGGAAAGGGTACAGTGCTCTTTCCAGGGTGGTGTAAAATCCTTTTAAGGGTAGTTTCCTCTGGGGAGTGGGGGCACTTGTCCTTGCCTGCCTTTCTTCTGACTATCTTTCATTAGTAGCATTTTTTTAGTCTCCACATGTTTGTGTTTTTCCATTTTTCTTCTTGTAATTGCTTTCTAAGTTTCATACTATTGTGGTTAGAAAAGAAGCTTGATATTTCAATTTTCTTGAATTTATTGAGACTTTTTATAGTCTAAAATATGATCTATCCTGAAGAATATCCCATATACCCTTGAAAAAAATATGTGTGCTTCAGTTTTTGGATTATATGTTCATAAATCTATTAGGTCCATATAGTCTAGTGTATTGTTTAAGGGCAATAATTTTATGATTTTATGTCTGATTTATTATTATTATTTTTAAATATTTTATGTATTTGAGACAGAGAGCGAGCATGAGTGGAGGAGGGACAGAGGGAGAAGGGGAGGGGGGTTGGGGGGATAGGGTAACTGGATGATGAACATTAATTGAGGAGGACATGTGATGTAATGAACACTGGGTAGTATATAAGACTGATGAATCACTGAGCTCTACCTCTGAAACCAATAATACATTATATGTTAATTAATTGAATTTAAATAAAATACAAAATATAAAGTTACCAACAATTATTGAATACTGTCAATTTTTCCCTTTTTTGTTAATATTTGCTTTATATAGTTAGGTGCTTAGGACTTAGTGTTGTTTTTCTTTTAAGATTTTATTTATTCATGATAGACACACAGAGAGAAAAAGAAGCAGAGACACAGGCAGAGGGAGAAGCAGGCTCTACGCAGGGAGCCCAATGCGGGACCCAATCTGGGGTCTCCAGGATCACACCCTGGGCCAAAAGCAGGTGCCAAACCACTGAGCCACCCAAGGGTCCCCAAGACTTAGTGTTTAACAGCAGCATATTGAATTGGTTTATTTACTATGTTGAATTGTAATGGCTAGATAACAAATTTTAAGCCAGAAAGACTGAGTTATAATATTGGCCCTCTAATGGTGAATTCTTAGATAATTTAATTCCATCAGTAACTGAACTACATATTTCTCTAAATCATTTCCAGTTCTATAATTCCATGATTTTGTAATGAAATAATGGAAGGTAGCTGGAAGGCCTGCAGGCAGGAATAAGGGCCCTCTGCCCTAAGAAGAAGCCACCCTTAAAACTGTTTTACACTACCCTGTAAGGAGCCCTCCACCAATTCCCATGTTATAGATAGATGATAAAACTTGATTAGATGACAGGTGCAGGGAGGATTAGATTAAAACAGTCTACTAATAAGCCTATATATATGTGTGTGTGTGTGTGTATATATATATATATATATATATATATATATATATATATATATTACTCTTTATTCCCTTATGTGAATGCATACATCATGTATCCTTAAGGGCTATATTTATCTTATATCTGCAAGTTTGAAATCAGTTTTCCAAAAGAACTTTACTTCAGTAAAAATTTTCACAGTATTTGATTCTATCACAGTAGTATTTAACCTTTAGCTATGAAAAATCCCTTAAAGCTCATTATAAAATTGGATCCCAGAGAAGTTCTGTAAGTTTGATGAAGTATATACAGAACTATTAGCTATCTAATCCTATAAACAGAAATTTTATTCATATGATTCTTCCTAATATGTACTATTATGTATAATTAATATTCATAAATAAAATTATTAATTCATATTAATTAATATAAAATTAATATTATATATATAATTTTATGTGTAATTATTATTAGGAAAATAATGATAAAAAGTAAGTGATTCACAAATTACTTAATACCATCAATTGGCAATATATTCAATTACATGTGAACAATGAGAGATAAATACTATCAAGTGGGTAACACCATTTGATATAAAAAACAAACATGAAGAAGAGTCTTTGAAAGATCTTGTGTGATGTAGGCATTTATCAGCCAATCCAGAGACTACAACCATTGATGGAACTCACGGATATTAGAAACCTCAGTAATCTTCTCTTAATTGAAAATATGGATTCCATATTGTAATTTTATATATAATTGACAAAACATATTTCCATATAAAACCATAACCTATAGACTATAAATACTATAAGTTGTAGACTTTTTTTTCCCCTGAAAAGCAAGAAAGCACTGCAACTACTATATTTATTATGGTGCAAAGTTTAAAAATGATATTTAAAAAAATATCAGACTTAATAACAATCTTGCTTGGTTATTGGACATGACACAAGACATGGGTTAATTCTGGTAATAAATAATTAAGTAATGAGTCTCAATACCTTAATTTTCACTTAAATATTTTATATCTCCCAGTGTTTTTGAGTTTTGATGATTTATGCAGAGATGTGGCAACCTTTACTAAGGTAGTAAAACTTCCCTTTCTTAGAAACTATATTTTCCTTCATAAAACACAAATACAAAGTGAAACTCCTATTGTTATTTAGAACCCACAATTCCTACTGTTTCCTCAGCAGAGAGCACAATAAACAATTTATATTTTTTATTGCCTTCTGAAGTCAAAATAGAACTATTTAGACTACATGAAATAAAATAACTAGAAGGTATCTATTTTTAAGTATCTTGCAATGCAGTGCATTTTCCTTAAAACTAAAGAGTATTTTCCATTTTCTTTCTTCTTACCTGTTTAATACTTATTATTAACTTAATACAAATTAATATTTCCCCCAGATATAAGGCAAGATTAGCTACTTATTTATACTCTTAGCTTGTATTAGTATTATGTTTGATGCCCTATTTAAAATGCTTCTCACAGAGCAGATTCAGGAGCATCTAGTTCCAACATAGACAACTTAGTGAGTGAAGGATGTGAACAGTGATGACCATTCATAATATATTTGGTTTCAAGAAAAGTAACTCACTTGTTTTCATGTCACAGACCGAGTTTCTTTAACAGCTGACAGTTTTGAAATTGTACTTGTTGATTGGGCAAAATGAAATATTTTTTGTTAAATTGATTTAAGACATGTAAGATATAATTTTATTAAACTGGAACCAGTGTCTTCATTTGATACATTTAAAGTTCAATTATTATATTTAGCAGTCTTTAAAGCAAAGCTTTTCAAATAAAGTAAATTCCAGAGAACATCTGAACAAGGAAATAGCATTCTTTTTATTTGAAATAAATATACAGTTATATTTGTGAGTAAATAGGGATGTACTGAATATCTTTAACTCTTAGAAACTTCCCTTACTTTTGAAAACATTCTGTAAGTTAATGACAGCACTAGTCGTTAAAAACAAGTTAACCATAGAATTTGTCACTATAACTTCTTTTGATTTGGTCCTGCTTATGACAGGCTTACAACTGAGCTATAAAGAGGATTGCAGGCTCAATTACAAGTTACAGCACAAGTTATGTTCACCCATGGAAGGCAAACTTTGGAAAAGAACATAAAGTGAGAGTGAGAGAGCTCAAAAGCCACAGGAAAAATGAACTGAAGATCAGAGATACATAAAAATCTACCAAATCAAGGAAGAGTAACCTGTGATGACATAGTTTAAACAAATTTAAAGACCTAAGGCAAGAAGTTTCCATGGGAAGGAGATGTAAGGAACAAGGGGTTTAGAAGGGTTGAAGCCTGCTTAGTGAAATGATGAAACTGACATTAATGTAACCAGTTCTTACCAGAACTGCACTAGTCCTTTTATTTATTAATTTATTTTTTGTAGGAATTTGTTCACTGGAAATTTGGTTGAGTAGCAACAAATGATAAGGAGGAAACGTTAGCAAGAATCAAGTGGTACAGGTTGGGTACTTCTATTAAGTTCTGATGGTAAACTGAAGCCACCAAAGGATTTGAATTTTTATGTGCTTTGATGTATATTTATATTTACATTTTAAAAATGCATATATTTTAGTTTTTATGAAATTGATGTACAGATGATATTAAAATAATATTTAATAATTTTATAATGAAAAGTAGTAGTATACCTTATACATCTCACCTCTGCACTGCAGAGGTATGTTTTTAATTATTTTATGGTTCTTTGTTTCTTTTCCATTGCATACATTTTCACTTAATCATACGTTGCCTAAAAGAAACAAAAGCAAAAATGAACTATTGGGACTTCATCAAGATAAGAAGCTTTTGCACAGCAAAGGATACAGTCAACAAAACTAAAGACAACGTATAGAATGGGAGAAGATATTTGCAAGTGATGTATCAGATAAAGGGCTAGTTTCCAAGATCTATAAAGGATTTATTAAACTCAACAGCAAAGAAACAAACAATCCAATCATGAAATGGGCAAAAGACATGAAGAGAAATCTCACAGAGGAAGACATGGACATGGCCAACAAGCACATGAGAAAATGCTCTGCATCACTTGCCATCAGGGAAATACAAATCAAAACCGCAATGAGATACCACCTCACCCCAGTGAGAATGGGGAAAATTAACAAGGCAGGAAACCACAAATGTTGGAGAGGATGCGGAGAAAAGGGAACCCTCTTACACTGTTGGTGGGAATGTGACCTGGTGCAGCCACTCTGGAAAACTGTGTGGAGGTTCCTCAAAGAGTTAAAAATAGACCTGCCCTACGACCCAGCAGTTGCACTGTTGGGGATTTACCCCAAAGATACAGATGCAATGAAACGCCGGGACACCTGTGCCCCGATGTTTCTAGCAGCAATGGCCACAATAGCCAAACTGTGGAAGGAGCCTCGGTGTCCATCGAAAGATGATGGATAAAGGTCTATGTATACAATGGAATATTCCTCAGCCATTAGAAACGACAAATACCCACCATTTGCTTCAACGTGGATGGAACTGGAGGGTATTATGCTGAGTGAAGTAAGTCAATCCGAGAAGGACAAACGTTATATGGTCTCATTCATTTGGGGAATATAAGGGAAGAGAGACGAAATGAGTGGGAAATATCAGAAAGGGAGACAGAACATGAAGACTCCTAACTCTGGGATATGAACTAGGGGTGGTGGAAGGGGAGGAGGGCGGGGGGTGGAGGTGAATGGGTGACGGGCACTGAGGGGGGCACTTGACGGGATGAGCACTGGGTGTTATTCTGTATGTTGGTAAATTGAACACCAATAAAAAATAAATTTATTATTTAAAAAATCATACGTTGCCTATTATAAATAGGAATTTATCTTTTTAAAAAATGTATATTTTTTAAATTTTTTATTCATTGACAGAGAGATTGAGCAAGCGGGGAAATGCATGCACAAGCAGAGGGAGCAGTAGGCAGAGGGAGAGGGAGAAGCAGACTCCCTCCTGAGCAGGGAAACCCATGTGGGTCTCGTCCCAGGACTCTGAGATCATGACCTGAGGCAGATACTTAACCGGCTGAACCATCCAGGTGCTTCTATCTTTTAAATAAGAATTTATCTTATTTTAACACATTTCACTACATCCACTGCACACATATTATAGGATAGATATGTGATTAACTTTGTATATTGTGCTGTTTTCTTCACAAATTTAAGGAATACATTTACATTTGTTTCTTGTACATACAATGCCACCTGGTCTTGTTCTATTTACCATAGAGTTGTCTAGTTCGAGTATTTGCTCTACAACCTTCTAAAACTGTCACCTTGGGTCTTGTTTGCTTTATCTCTTTTTGTCTGCTTCTTCATTTATGAAAAGGCAATGAGAATAGAACATGGGTTATAGAGTGGCTGTTAAAATTCTATGAGTTCCTCCATTAAAAAACAAGAGTAAATTGTTATATAGTAAGTACTTATAATCATAGTTATTGTTAGTTTTTTCTCTTTCATCAATTCCAATACACACTTTCACTTTTGATTGTGGATCATATTTTAACTGTTAGTATTTTTCTCGGTGGTATGTGAAATAAAGACTGACCTTTGGATTCCGTGATAAAATGTTATATCTTAACATCGATTGACTCTTAGATTCTATGAAACATTCTTTGTCTTGTTATTATTAATATTTTAAGACTTCTATGGTGAATTAAATTTGAAAATAAAAATGGTATTAATATTATCACTATAAATGTAGTTTATGCGAAGTTATTTAAATACTGTGAATTTTATTCTTTTCATGCATTTTTAAAAATATTATTAATTACTTCAAATAGTTAAACTTCAGAGTGTTCTTTTCCTCTGGAAACCTTCTTTCTGGCATTCTTCCATCATTCTGATATAATCTTAAAAATTCTTACTAGTAGAACTGCATAGAGATGTTCAAGGGGTGTCATTTCACTGTTTTCCTGGCTTGATCCTTTGTTTCTTCAATTCCATAAAGAAATTCTTATTTTGGTGAAGCATATCATGCATAACATGTCAGTAAATAGGTTGTGAAAGGTTTTTTTTCCCCCTGAGGACTTTTTTTTTTTTTTTTGAGGACTTGCTTTTATGTACAAAATGGCTTTATTTCACCCTTATTATTATTCAATAATTTAGCTGAATTTCATATTTCTATATAGAATATTACTACTTTGTTTTAAAAAACACTTTTTAGCATCAGTGTCGCTGATGGGAAGTCTATTTCCAATTTGATCATCATTTATAATCTGTTTTTTTTTTCGGGAATTTGGGTGATTTTTGGTTTGTTTTTTATTTCTTCTTCCAGGAAGCTTTTTTTTTTTTTTTTAATTTTATTATTTTTTTTTTCCAGGAAGCTTTTATAATCATCTCTCTATTTGTATTCTATAAGGACACAGTGTGTATGTTGAATTTTGTTTGTGGGTTTTTGTGTGTGCGTTTTGTTTGTGCATTTTGTGTGCATTTTTGTGCACCTATTGATATCTTTTCATCTATAGAATTTTATCTTTGGTTATGTGAAATTACCTTGCATTTTTTTTTTTTGGTACTTTCCTCTCCGTGTTTTTTTCTTGTTCTTTCTTTCCAAAATCTATTTATAGACATGGGACCAGACAGATTGAGTTCTACATATATCGTGTTTTTTTTTTTTAATATATCTAAGTTTTATTGACTATTTGATTCACTTTAAGGGGATTTAATTAACTGGTGAGTCTTAATATCGGACATGATCAAATTTGTGCTTTAAAAATGTAACTGAAGTGTAGAAAACTGTTAGTAGTCTTTTCTCCAAAGGACTTAGCAGGAAAACTGAAAATACTCAGAGAATAAGCTCAGATTATTTCCATCCTTCTTATATCTTCATTCTCTCCTTTTCTAAGTCTGAGAACATTAATTCTTGCTCTTTAGATGGAAAGTTTCCTAAAAATTCAATTAAAATAAAGTGCTTCTGACAGACCTAGGTAAGTATATGTGGTTAAGCTAAAAATTATCTCTGTTATACTATTAAAGATGTATATCTACTCATAAACTTGTAGGAAATGTGTAGCTGATAATTATCTCAGTTTAAATAGCATTTTAATACCATTTCAATGTTTAAGTAGGAAAGGGGAAGTAATTTTATTGGAAATCTGCCATATGTAGTATTATACTAGGAATAAAAGAAGTATAAATCTCAAGGAGTTCACAGTGTATTGAGACTTTGTATATATGAGAAAATAAATTTAATGGAATATTTAAGTGCTGTAAAAGAAACATAAAAGTAATACTTGAAATTCAGAGAATCAGTGCAGTAATTCCCAGGTTTGTTTTGTGGAGGTTAGTTGGTGGTAAAGTGGATGTTAGGAGGTGAAGATATTGTAAGTTTCTTAGAAGTAGCTTCTGATTTAATTAGTTCTTTATGGTTTGGTGGGATTGTACATGAACCCAGAGACCAGATACCATGAATCACATATATAACTCCTGTGATAATTGTATTCCCTATTAATTGAAAAAGTATAGCAAGTTCAGTATTTTTTTAAATATCCCCAGGTTCTTTCACTGATGGGTTTATGAAACATAATGTTGAAAATTGTGTTTGAAGAGTAAAGGTGAGATGAAATGTTAATCAGTCTTGAATGTCAAGCTAAAGACTTTAAATTTTATAAAGTTGGAAATATTCAGGTGAGTTATAGTAGGTTTTTTGAAAGAAGTATGATATTATTATAATATAGAGATGGGAATTAAGAAATCCTCAAAGTAACTCTTATATCCTAAAAGTTTTCACTATATTATTTCAGCATACCATGGAAACCATATAATTTACTCCTAAAATGTAATCTGCCATCCATTCAGTTTCTACTACTAACTTTAAGGAGAATGATCAACATACATGCAGTCTCTTGACATTCTTGCTTTCAACTTTGATCTTCAGCTGTAATACCAAAATTATTTTTATGGTTAGGCTTTATTTATTTATTATTTATTTATATTTTAAAGATTTTTATTTATTTGACACAGGGAGAGAGGGAGGGAGAGAGAGAGAGAGAGCACGAACATGTGCGCACAAGCAGGGGGAGTGGCAGGCAGAGTGAGAGAGAGAAGCAGGCTCCCAGAAAACTGGGAGCCCAACGCAGGGCTTAATCCCGGGGATCATGACCTGGGCCTAAAGCAGACGCTTAACCCACCGAGCCACCTAGGTGCCCTAGGTTAGGCTTCTTTTAATAATTAGAATCAGATTGGAACATTGCAAAGGATGCCTAAGATGATATGATTTTATTATTGTCTGTATAACCATATGGGTGTTTCACTCTTTACTCTCTGTCGAGTTGATTTATGCCAACACATTAGCATTATTTTCATACGTGTATTTTTAACAGAGGGTTGCCATGTAAGACATTTTGCATTGCTGGACTTAATCTCTGGGTAAGAGAAGGAAGTATAGACCAAAATGCCCTAGAACTGACAGCCTCAGGAAGAAAACATCATTGCTCAATATGTAATTGCCTCACTTGACCAATAGATTTCATATGGAGATATCAAGAATATATAATTTACTACAGTTTCATAACTGGATGTCAGATGGCATTACTTAGGCTAATCAAATATGATTTAAAATTTGTATCTGCCTACTGTTTATTCCATCTGTTTGCTTGGTTCTTGCCATATATCCTAGCATATGAAAGCCACTTAAATTTTTTTTAAAAAATTAAGGCTTTAACATTTATATGTTTTTATTCTTTTTTAATTCTTACTTTTTAAAATGGAAGTTGAATTTACATGCAATATTATATTCATTTCATGTGTACAACATAGTGATTTGGTAATTCTATACATTGTGGTGTGCTTGCCATAATGAGTGTAGTTACCACCTGTCACCATACATTATTATTATGTATTATTGACTTTAATGGGTGAAGGGGATTAAGAGGTATACATTTCCAGTTCAACATTTATCTTCATGTGTTTTTTTTGCAATGGTGAACTTGAGGAAGTTCACTGAAAATGCAAAAAGTAGGTTCTCAGCGAATACTATTTAACAAATTGGTATATAAATATAGGTAACTCAATGTTTTGGAGATACCATTCTCTGGATGCCGTGTAGGCATAGGCTAATCCTCTTCAACTCAAACTATAGCCACTTATGCTGGCAACTGACAGAAAAAGACTTTGACTTTTCTCCAAATGTGCTTGGGATCTGTAGGGCTTGTAGAAAGTGGGAATCAAGGAGGGGAGATTTGTCAGTATTAACTTAAGCACACTCTGGAGTAATACTGAATTAGCTGTTGAACATTTCGTTAGTTGCTGTCCCTGTTCAGTGTTTGGGATCAACTCAATTCTTTCTGGTTAAAAAAGAACTTTAGAAGGGTATTTCCAGGAGCTATCGTCTACTAGGAGGCAGTAGAGAAAGCTCATCCTTCTTGTAAGTGTATGCTATTTTTAATGTTTATCGTTCACTTGTAGCTATCAATGCTATTTTATATTTGGTTATTTTATATTTCTATACATTCCGATAGCAAAATACATCTTCCCACTTTCATGTCTTACATTCTTAATCATATGGACAATTCATTAAGAATAGTTTTTATTTTGGGATGCCTGGGCGGCTTAGCAGTTGAGTGTCTGCCATCAGCTGAGGGCATGATCCTGGGGTCCCAGGATGGACTTCCACCTTGAGCTCCTTGAGAAGCATGGAGCCTTCTTCTCCCTCTGCCTATGTCTTTGCCTCTCTCTGTGTTTCTCATGAATAAATAAATAAAATCTTAGAAGGAAAAAAAAATAATGGTCTATTTGGACAATCAATTTATGCTTAATTTAATTACTCTATAGTCTATTGTTGCTCTTCTCCCCCTTGTAAATTGACCAATATTAAATTTTTGGAACCATGTTTCACTTTCATGTTGGGTAAAGTGAGATATTTTAATATGGAATTCATCATGTGATAGATTGGAAGAATAAATACTATCTGGATCCATTTCTTTGAAGTTATGATGATATTTAATGATCAAATATGTTGATAATTAGATTTCAAACAGATCACTTTTCAATAAACCTTTTAAAATATTGAACATGCTTAAATTTAGTCTTACACATTACAAATTTAAGTTGAATATTTCCAGTTGACCCATTACTGGTCTAATTGCCATGACATATACAGAAAAAATGTCCAGCTTAATTAGTGGTATCTGTCTAGTAATTATCTATTTCCAATATATTATATCCATGGACTTAAAAGGGGGAATCCTGCTCATCTAGCAATTTACATATGAAGGCTTCCCAGTGCGGCTCTTTGGATATCATATTTTAAGGATGACAGCTGATATTTCTAACATAAATTCTGGCACCTTTTTTTCTTAGAGTATCTTTCTTCAAAAAAGGTGTTCTCTGTAGGATTTCTCAATTTTTTTTCTTTCTCCTGATGAATATGAAATCACTTTTGAGGGACATTTATTAATTTATTTTCTATTCAGGAAATTCAAATTATAGATCCATGGAAATTTAGAGATGAAAGATTGCAAATTCAGATCTCTGTATTCAAGTAGCATTGAATTGCTAACTTAATCTTCTTAAGCCTCAGTTTCTTCATTTCTAAAATGAGTAAAGTGATGGCTGTGCCATTCGGGTACTTGTGAGGTATATGGGGAATAGGCTAAACAGTGTCTAGGACATAGTCTGCATTGTAAGTACTCAACTCATGGTATTTTCCTCCTTTTGCTATTCTACATATTAGGCAATTGTCCTAAGTAAAAAATAAGAGAGGAATATATCCTAAATAAACAAGCAGTGATGAAGAATATGTTTATCTTGATCTTGAATCTAAGTGATGTTGAGTGCTGGCCATGTAAAAATACAACCAAAATAACAACTTGATAGGAAAGCGCTGAATTTATTCTTATTAATTAAAAGAAAAAGTCCTGAAAAGAAAATAATTGATGATATCCTTTTCATATTTGAAGAGTTTAATGTTCATTTTAGGGAAGAAGAATAATTACTGGAAGGAACAGTAAAATTATTCTCAACATTTTCCATCCTGGATACCACTTTCCTGTAATAATAAAATTATGTTGATAGAGACAGTGGAAAAAACAATGTTGTATCAATGTAGAGGTCTCATTATCTTTCCTTGTGGTCATTTTTCACCCTGAACTAAATGATACATCATTAATATATAGAGCTTGATTAATCCCAATAATCACAACAAGAAGTCTCATGCTCTCACTTCAAGTCTCCGGCTATGGTTATTTAAATATAATGTAGACAACTAGAGAGAAATATTACCATCAGAATTTGTAGTCCACTTCTCAGTCAGATGCCAAGGGTGTCTGAAGTAAACAAAGAAAATAGATCCCATCCACAATCTAAAGAGCATGTAGAACCAGGTATGGTGTTATTCACTAAATTATCTATTTTTTTATTCTTTTATTTGATTCCCAGATATTTTGTAATGGTGACTGAAAATCCCAGTGAATGTTGCAGGGATGTCAGCATAACATTCTGTCCCTTTGAAAGGCCAGAATTATATTGAAATCGGTTTTCCTGTGAACCACTACTTGTCCAACTTCACGAATCTCCCGGGTTCTCTAGTCTGGTTGGCAATATCTACCTCTTATATTCTCTAATCCATCGCACCTTGGATTCATTCTACTTTGTGTGCAAAGAGTATAAGGAGAAAATAAATCAATCCAAAATTCCCCTTGGATGGTTAGGATATTGGTTTTCAAATCAGGACCCACTTTTTATTCTTCTTCAATTGTTATCTATTAATATCTTTTTTTTCAAATGATGGTAAAATTTGGACCGTGGTTGACATATGAGTAAAATATCTTGAAGGAAGGAATTAGTTGAAAATTTTGTGTCTAGTCGGCTGGTGGAAGTAAGTTGGCTTTTGTGCGACAAGTCTAATACCAGACATTGGAGGTAATACAATGATCTGTAATTGGTAAAAATACCCCTATGGGATTGCTAAACAGTATAAACAGTGTTAAAATAGCACTGCTCCTTTTGAATGGTCCAATGCCAAGCAATTAACTTGTATTGGTGACATCATTAGGTAGATCTAAAGCAAAAGAGAAGTTTGTCTTCCTTGTGAGATCTGTGAAATTGAGAAACTCCAAATATACACCATCTGTTCTCTCTTTCTCTTCCAAGTTCTATTTCTTAAAAGTTCAGTTACAAAAGCTAGTTCCCACATAAGGTCCTCAAGTCATATTTTATTGAAGAAAGTAATCTACTTTTCTATGTAAAATTTGGTTTTTAGATTTTTATACTTTCTTCGGGATGGTCGGACTGTTGTTGTGTTTGCCATCTATAAAGGTCACACATAGGTTGAATCCAGTTAACCAGGAATCAACTGATTCAATACAAAAAACTAATGTTAAGAGAAGCTGGGTGGTTGTAAAAAAAAAATGTGTGGACAAATCTGACAGTTTATTGTTGTGATTTAGTCAGTTCACAAACCAATTGTAGTCAAATATTGAACTCATACCAAAGAATGTATAAATAAGTGATAAGCAATGTTAATAATAGAGATTTGCTTTGTAGTTGACAGAATTAAAGGTAACATTAAACCAAGAACAAGGGAAAGAAGATAGAAAAACACAGAACATGAGAATGAAGATCAAAATACAACAACCTGCGATTTTGCTCTGTGACTCTTCAGTGAAAGCTGACTATATTTCCTAGAATTGATTTGGTCTGAGAGTCTTGGACAGATCTGTCTCCTTAGACAAATCATATGATTCTGGAGTTTTCCTAAGAATCCTAAACTTGGGGTGCCTGAGTGGCTCAGTCGGTTAAGTGTCTGCATTCAGCTCAGCTCATGATCTCAGTGTCCTGGGATCTAGTCCCATATCAGGCTCCCTGCTCAGCGATCTATCAAGTAAATAGATAAAATCTTAAAAAAAAAAAATCCTCAACTTGAAGACTCCAGAAGGTTATTTTCCAGTGATACAAGGAGAGTCCAAGGTTCCATAGCAAGTCTCTAGTTATAATTCATGCACAATTTGTTTGGAAAAAAAGTGAAGAAAGGCTTCTTATAGTTGTTGATGACAGCTCTGCGTACAGTGCTAAGTCTCCTTTAATTCTGGCAATGTCTTCTTGCAATAATATGGTGTTTAGAAAGGGATACATCTAAACACATGTGGCTGCCTGTTACTATCACATAAAGGAAGAATGATAATACTCCGAAGGAGCTGATCTCATTGTCATTAATCCAGTGATAACACTTAAATGTGTCAAAGTTGGATGATCTCTGAGAGTTTTGCTACTTTCAGTTTCATGATTACATTTGTTCTTTCTACTTTTCTCAAAATTTCAAAGCTTCATAAAATTTTTGTTACAACATTTCAATAAAATGGATGCTTCTGTCACTAAAGGGCAGTAGAGAGACAATGAAATTCCTTGGATTCCTTGGTAACACAAGATCAAATAACTGTTACTCATAAAAATTAAATTAAATGTATTTTTAATACAAATTAAATAATATTTATTTTTTGTCAAATGATTATCACACTCTCAGGCAATAAAAAGATTCAATCAATTCTGAGAATAAGAAAACAATGACATATACAAAAGCCATTTTGGTGATAGAACTAATTGAGGGGTTACTGAGGTTTGGGATCTTGAACCTTGTACCCATCTTTACAGTTTTACCAAAATTATGCTGGTCACAGATGAAACAAGCCATAGATACCTTCAGAAATATTAGTGATGTTTGTCCCCAGTGTTGATTGAATACAGTAGCTACTTTGTCTTGTTGTGGTAGGCAATTTCGTGTGTAGTTGCATGCTTTCATTTGTGGTACCCCAGTGCTCCTAACCAGCCATCTCTGGAGATTATTCTCATGCAGTCTGCATTCATATTTTTCCCAGTACCTTGTTTTTTTCTGACTCAGGTAGCAATGACCCTGGTATGATGGCCTTTTGAAACCTTTAAAGGATTTTTCTCTTTGGGTATGTAAGTAGGATGTTAGTGAATGCAGTCTGTATAGCAAAATGAGCAGCATGGACATTCTCTTGGTTTCTAAATTATTCCCTTCTGTCCACCTTTTAAGGAATCATTAGAGCTCACAAAAGTTCTTTAATGTACTGACTACTCTTAGATGTGATCAAGAACCCTCCTTTTTTTTAAAGCATTCCAAAGTATTAGTCCATTCCTAAAAGCTTATCCATCATCATTGTATGTATTACATTAAATCTCCTATGTCCCGCTGACAAGCTCTGGTGAGAACATTGATTTCTACCTCCTGGGTAGCTTTTGCCTCTAGCAGGAAGTTATATTCTAGGGGTAAAGTCAGATCAACTGGGGACATCCTGAGGATGTTTTTCTTTTTCAGTCTCAAGATATAACCAAGTCTCAAGATGATCAACCAAAATTAAGTCTGTATTATAAAGGGTTTTCTAATAAATCTACCTGAAACATAGTTCATGAATAAGAAATTAGACAATTATGATTTTTTTCTCCTCTGTATAGCAGGATTCAAAACATTACAGCAATGTACAGAAAATTATAGAATTTCATAGAAGTAAGCCTATTTGCCAAGAAATGTGTATTTTTAGCGAACGACTATTGTAAAACATGAGGGATCATCAAGTGTAAAGGAGTAAATCGAATCAAATTGGCAGAAGCTTTTGCTTATTTAACTGTCATGGCTATGACCTGTAGACAAAAAGGTTAGGCTTTGGCATGGGGTCAAGAAGTTAGCTACTGGTCCGTGGTCATTCTCAAAACATTAATCAAGAATACTAAGCGCTTCTCTAAAACTCTCATGTAATGAGTAGGTAGAAAGGTTCATGATAATTAGGTAAGTCTATAACAGATGTTAAAGAACTCATTTCATACACACATATGCACACACACACACACACACACATACACATAAAGCTGTCCCTTCTTAGGTTTTCAGGGAAGAGTCTTATCTGCTCTGGATTTGGTTAAGTCGTGTAGTGTTTTGGTGATTTCAGAAAGATTGAGGCCTTTTGCCTGTAGGGGTCAATAAAACCTAGGAATTTCTTTTTTTTAAATTTATTTATTTAATTGATCTGGGATACTTTGAATGGTTTGTAGTCAGTCAGAAATAAGAGATCTATCTCCTTGGGATAAATCATACTTTAGGTAATAGACTTTACCTAAGAAAACATTTGAATTCTCTTTGGAAATCTTTTTCCTGTTTATTTTCTTTTTTAAAAAAGATTTTATTTATTCATGAGAGACAGAGAGAGAGGCAGAGCCACAGGCAGAGAGAGAAGGAGGCTCCATGCAGGGAGCTCGATGTGGGACTCGATCCTGGGACTCCAGGATCATGCCCTGGGCCAAAGGCAGGTGCTAAACCACTGAGCTACCCAGGGGTCTCCTCTTTCTTTCTTTTTAAAAAAATAATATTTCATTTACTTGACAGAAAGAAAGAGAGTGCACAAGCAGGAGGAGGGGTGGGCAGAGGGAGAGGGAGATACAGGCTCCTCGCTGAGCAGGGAGCCTGATGCAGGATTCAATTGCAGGCCCCTGGGATCATGACCTGAACTAAAGGCAGGTGCTTAGCAGACCCAACCACCCAAGTACCCACCATTTCTAAATTGTAATAGTAAGTAGATGCATAAAATCAATGTTATAATTTCTTTGTCTTTAAAGCACACACACACACACACACACACAAAAACACACAAATAGGTCCTACATATAATGAATAGGAGTAGAATTACAAGGAAATGTGATGTTTCCTTGAGGTCTTTGTTGATGACTTGTGAAAAGTAGTATAGTTCCTTACTGAATCTTGGGGTATAACAGTCTAGGTAATTTTTGCTCTTTGATTTTTTTCTTTTTAGGAGAAGGCAAATATTGCCTATATTGATCTTACTCTAAAGGGATGCTAAAGAAAGCAGCACACAAATCTATGGCTGCAAAATATGCAGGATCAGGAGACACTGAAGGTAAAACAAATCTCAGCATGATAATACAGTGAAACAAAATGACTATTATATTTATTTATGGCTCTCGGTCCTAAATAAGCAGAGATACTTGCTTACTGTGTTTTTGACAGGGAGGATAGGAGTACTACTGTAAGAACTAGCAAAGGCATGTTGAGTTCTTTATTATTAGGAATTTGAATATTGATTTTAGTTGCTTTTTACCTTCTGACTTAAGAGCTAATTTTGTTAGGTTGACCAGAGGTTTACATGGGTCAATAGGAATGTAAGTGGATTCAGCACCCAAAATTCAACCTGTAGAAGTACACTCTCCCCTCCCCGCCTCCTCCCCCCATGCCAAGTGGTCAGCACCTCCTTGAATTCTTTAATTCTGACTTAGTTCAGGCACAAGAGTACTGCTAAATCAATGTCCAAAATAGCTATTGCCTCGTTGTGAAAAAGGATATCTTCAGGAATTTTGAGACGCTAGGCGAGCATTTACACTGGCAATTCCGTTTATCTAGTAAACATCTCACAATTAAGTTAGTGGGTGTAGGTTTAAAAGGAAGGAAGAATGTTCCTTGTTTAAAAGTATGAAATAGGGACACCTGGGTTGCTCCGTGGTTAAGCGTCTGCCTTCAGCTCGGGGCATGATCCTGGGGTCCTGGGATCGAGTCCCAATCGGGCTCCCTGCATGGAGCCTGCTTCTTCCTCTGCCTATGTCTCTGCCTCTCTCTCTCTCCCCCCTCTCTCTGTGTTTTTTCATGAATAAATAAATAGTTTTTTAAAAAAAAGTATGAAATAATGGGTTTGGACTAGGATATAGGGAATGTGATTATCAGAGATACCCACAATCTGAAAGTTTATTGACTCAAAAAGAGAGAGTGTAGAACATTGTTTAGGTTTAAGGTAATAATGAAGTGCTTCTATCAAACTTCTATAAAATTGCCCTTCAACACACACACACACACACAAACATTTTTGCTTACACTTTTATTTTACAACCTTATTGAGATACATTTCATACACTATAGAATTCACCTATGTAAGGTACACAGTTCAGGGGTTTTTATGAATTCATAGAAATAAAACTGTATATCTTACCAAAATCTAATTCTAGAACATTTTTCAATACCCTCCCCCCACCAAAAGCAAAACAAAAACTGGACGTATTGGATGCCATTCCAAATTCCCACTCCTTTCCTACCCAGCACCAGGAACTCTGATCTACTTTTACATTCAATGGATTTTCCTATTCTAGATATTTCACATAAATCATGTAATATACGGCCTTTAACTGAGTTCTTTGACTTAACCTAATATTTGCAAGGTTTATCCATGTTGTAGCATGTGTCAAACCTTTTTTCATTTCTGATAGTCCATTGTATCAATATATTCCTTGTTTTTATTCATTCATCAGTTGGTGGGCATTTAGGTTATTTCCAGTAACTTTTTTGTTATTAGGATTATTGCTACGTGCTTTTGCACACACGGAAACTTATATGTGTGCACAGATTTTTGCCTGGATATTTTTTTCTTGTTTTCTTTTGTACATAAATCTATAAGTAGAATTGCTGGGTCATTTGTAACTCTGTATTCAGGATGTTGAGGAACTGACAAATTATTTTCTGACACACTGACAAAGTTTCTGTACCAGTTTTACATTCACACTAGGAATATATATGATGGTTCCAATTTCTCCACATTCTTACCAACATTTGCTATTTACTGTCATCTTTTTTAGCCGCCTCATGGGTATGAAGTAACATCTCATTGTGGTTTTGATTTGCATTTCCATGATAATTATGTTGAACAACTGTTCATGTGCTTATTGGCCATTTGTATATTTTCTTTGGGGTAATGTCTTCAAATCATTTGCTCATATTTTAATTGGATTTTTAAATCTTTTTCTTGTCAAACTGTAAGAGTTCTTTATATATTCTGGAGAAAAATCTCATTAGGTATGTGATTTGTAAATATATGGGTTGTCTTTTCATTTTCTTGTTAGAGCATAGACATTTTAAATTCTGATGAAGTCCAGTCTGTGATTATTTCTTTGATTGCTTGTGTTTTGGTGTGTACCCAAGAAATGACTGCTTAAGTCAAGGTCACAAAGTTTAATTCTATGTTTTATTATATAAGTTTTATACTTTTAGCTATTACATTACAGTCTATGATCGCTTCTAGGTAATTTTGTGTAGAGTGTGAGAACAAGGTCTACATTCAGTGTTTTGCTTATGGATATCTCTTGGAGTCAGCCTCATTTCTTGAAAAGACTACTCTTTTCTTATTAGATTGTCTTGACGCTCTTGTTGAAAATCAGCTGATGTATATATAGGGTTTACTTGTGGACTTTAGGTTGTAATTTATTGATCTATATGTACATATATAAGACTTCCCTATCTTGGTTACTGAAACTTTGTAGTTTATTCTGAAACCAAAAAGAATGCATTCTTAAATTTCTTCTTTTTGAAAGGGTTTTGGCTGTTCTAGGTCTTTTGTATTTCCATATGAATTTTAGGTAGGCTTCCCATTTTGTGAAAAATAAAAAAACAAAAACAGCTGGCGTTTTAATAAGAACAGTGTTGAATCTGTGCATCAATTTGAGTAGTAGTATCCTCTTAACAGTGTTAACTCATTCAATCCATAGACACAAAACCTCTTTCATTTATTTAGAGCTTTCTTTCCTTCCTTTCTTTCTTTCTTTCTTTCTTTCTTTCTTTCTTTCTTTCTTTCTTTCTTCTTTCTCTTTCTTTCGGAGAGAGATGGGGGGGGGGCACGGCAGAGGGAGAGAGAGAATATTAAGCAGACTCTACACCCAATGTGGAGCCCAATGTGGGGCTCAGTATCACATCCCTGAAATCATGACCTGAGCCAAAATCAAGGGTTGGATGCTCAACTGACTGAGCCACCCAGGCACCCCAAGATCTTTTTAAATTACTTTCAATGATGTTTTATAGTTTTCAGTGTATAAATCTTACATATTTTTGTTAAATTTATTCCTAACATTTTAATCTCATAGATGTTAATATAAGTAAAATTGTTTTTCTTAATTTCATTTTGAAATTTTTTGTTATTACTGGGTAGAAATGTAATGAATTTTTATATTAATCTTGTATCTTGTCACATTGTTAAACTTAATAGTTCTAATAATTATGTTACATTCATTATGATTTTCTGTATTTAAGATTATATCATCTATGGAGATAGTTTAGTATCTTTTTACTATCCTTTCCAATATGGATATCTTCTAATTTTGTTCTTGCTTGATTTCCCTACCTAAAACTTCTAGTACTATTGTTGAATATAGGTGGTGAGATGGAATATATCCTTGTTTGTTTCCTAATTTTTGGTATAAAGCATTTAGTCTTTCATCATTAAGTATAAGGTAGGTTATGGCTCATTTACAAATGACCTTTATCAGGTTGAAATAATAGTCTAATACTCTTGGGATGCCTGGGTGGTTCAGAGGTTGAGCATCTGCCTTGGTTCAGGGTGTGATCCCAGAGTCCTGGGATTGAATCCTACATCGGGCTCCCTGCATGGAGTCTGCTGCTCCCTCTGCCTGGGTCTCTGCCTCTCTCTCTCTGTGTGTCTCTCATGAATAAATAAATAAAATCTTAAAAAATACTCGAATACTCTTTTATTCCTAAAGTGTCTTTTTTTTAATCATGTAAAGATGTTGGGTTTTGTGAAATGATTTTTCTATGTTTATTGAGATGATTATGTGAGGCATTTTTTTTTGTTCTTCATTCTATAAATATGATATATTGATTTTTGGATGGTAAATGAATCTTTCTCATTCCTGGAATAATTAGCAGTCGGTCATGGTATATATTCCATAGTAATTGTTGGGTTTAGTTTGCAATTTATTGATGATTTTATGTCTACATTTATAAGGAATATTGCCCAGTAGTTTTCTTGGGATAGATTTTCTGCTTTTAGTATCAGCATAATAATGGCCTCATAGAATGAGTTGGGAAGTATTACTCTGTATTTTGAAAGAAATTATAAATGTTTGATATTAATACTCTAAATATTTCGTTGATTTCACCATTGAGCCATCTGGTGCTTGGATTTGTGGTTGAAATTTTTAAACTTAGTAATTCAATACTTATTTTATTTTATTTTATTTAAATTCAATTTGCCAACATATAGTATGGCACCCAGTGCTCATCTGATTATGTGCCCTCCTTAATGCCCATTACCCAGTTACCCAATTCCCCTCATCTACTTCCCCTTCTGCAACTCTGTTTCCCAGAGTTAGGAGTCTCCGATGGTTTCTCTTCCTCTCAAATTTTTCCCCCACTCAGTTTCCCTCCTTTCCCTTATAGTCCCTTTCACTATTTCTTATATTCCACGTATGAGCAAAACCATATGGTAATTGTCTTTCTTCAATTGACTTATTTCACTCAATGTAACACCCTCCAGTTCCATCCATGTTGAACTAAATGGTAGGCGTTCAGCCTGGTACCTTACTTTTTATAACTTATTTAGATTATCTATTTTTTTTTTTTTTTTTGGAGTCAGTGTTAGTAGTTTGTGTCTATCTAGGAATTTGACCACCGCATCCATGTTATCTAATATCTTAACACACAGTTGTTCATCATGTTATTTTATCATTGTTTTTAAAATTTCTCTAAGAACAATAATAATGCCCCCTATTCCATTCCCAATTTTAGTAATTTGAGGCTTTTTTTTTTCATGGTCCATGGAGTCAAATGTTTTTTTATTTCAGTCATTGACTTTTTAAAACATATTTATTTCTTTGATTCTTTTTACTCTTCTTTATTTTAATAATTTCAGTTTTAACCTATTTTTATTGCTTTAGATTTAACATTCTGTTCATTTTCTAATTTTTGTGATAGAAGGTTGATTGTTGACTTTACAGCTTTCTTCTTTTATAGATATTTATATATATTTATTTATAATAGATATTTACAGCTATAAATTCTTCTACAAGCACAGATTTTGCTGTATTCCATAATATTTGGTATGTGGTGGTTTTATTTTCTGTCTTGTCGATGTATTTTTCAATTTCTCTTATTATTTCTTCCTTGACCCATTACTTAGGAGAATGTTTTTAATTTTCACGTATTTGTGAATTCTCAAATTACTTCTCTTGTTGATGTTTTATTTAATTTCATTGTGATCAGAACACATAATATGCATGTTAATGTTAATGTTTTTAATTTATTGATCCTTATTTTATTGTAGTGATTTTCCTAGAAGCTGTAAATTCAGACAAATTTATTTACTATATTCAGAATATAGTGTTTTCAAAAGATCTTTAAAAAAGGTTTGTTCTTTCTGTTGTTTGCAGTTTTACTGGTCTTGGTATCATACCAGTGAACTGGGGATGGGGGAAGATGTGGGAATACTTCCAAGTTAAGCAACCCCAAACCTGCCAGAGTTCTGATATGGTTCATTTTAGTTGTCTTGCCCATGTTTTTTTTTGTTTTGTTTTGTATAACAAGTTCACTGATGTACTCCTTCATCTGTTCTGTATGTTATTTTCTTCCTTTTTCTTTCTTTCTTTCTTTCTTTCTTTCTTTCTTTCTTTCTTTCTTTCTTTCTTTTCTTCTTCTTCTTCTTCTTCTTCTTCTTCTTCTTCTTCTTCTTCTTTCTTCTTCTTCTTCTGATTTTATTTATTTATTTTGAGACAGAGGGAGAAAGAGAGCATGAGCAAGGGGGAGGGGCAGAGCGAGAGGAGAAGCAAATTTCCTGCTAAACAGGGAGCCTGCCTGATATGAGACTTGATCCCAAACTCTGGAATAGTGAACTGAGCTGAAGGCAGACACTTAACTGACTGAGCCATCCAGGCACCCCATAAGTTATTTTCTTAAAGTTGTCTTTAAATATTTGAGAAAACTCTCTTGTTGAGTTTAGAAGACCAATAGGAAATTGGAGTGCCTAATTTTCTTAGTAACACTTTCATTGATCATCGACTTATTTAATATTCTTAGCTAACACAGGGAACATTTAAAAAAATAAATTTCCTTCTGTATACAGCATCTAGGACCCTGTTTATTGTTGGAGTGGATATTTTTATTATTTTATTTTTTGTTTGTTTTGTTCTTATCTGTGAAGCCATCAATTTATCAGAGTTGCATTCTATTTTGATTCTAAGCTCTTTTAAAATGCCCAGCAAAGTATTGGAGATTTCTGATTCTGAAACAGTGGGGTGATTTTTTTATTCTAATTTTTTCTTTCATATTAAATTTCCCATTTTTGATTTAGAACTTGAGAAAAGAGCTAAGAGTACATATACTTTAGGTTTTATTCCTAAATGTTGTCTCTTTAAAAGTGTTAAAGAACTATTTCTAAAATCTCAAAGATCTAGCCTTTCATTGCTTAGAGGACTGAATCATAACAAAACTATTTCACAGGAACGATTTTGGAGATGGGCTTCAAAATACCATGCCCAACATCTACAGTTTTATCCAAACACTTCTGAGTTCCTATTTAGTTTAGAGTCTTGTTAAGTCGCCCTTGGAATATTCCTGTTCTGCATTTTCATCCAAGCTTTTGCAGCTGAGATTTCCACTAACATACGAATTAGTTGGTATATATCTAAGAGCCTGTATTATACATGTTATAATTAATTTATATTCTTCCACAGTTTTTTTTTTTTTTTTTTTTTAGTCTTTGATGATGGCTGTCAGTTCAGTACAAGACCAGGTCTTAAAATGGTCCTTCTTTGTTATGAAAGTGATTTTACTTTAAGAATTAATTGAGGGGGGAACGCCTGGGGGCTCAGCAGTTGAGCGTCTGCCTTGAGTTCAGGGAGTGGTCCTGGAGTCTCAGGATCAAGTCCCACATAGGGCTGCCTGCATGGAGCCTGCTTTTCCCTCTGCCTATGTCTCTGTCTGTCTCTCTCTCTCTGTGTCTCTCATGAATAAATAAATAAAATCTTAAAAAGAAAAAAAAAAGTAATTGAGGTTTCGGGCTTTTGCCAGTCCAAGAAGGAAAGAGCAGTGCAGAGAGAGAATTAGTTGCAGAAGGAAGTAAAAAAGGAAATAATGGGGTAGCCTGGGTGGCTCAGTGGTTTAGCACCGCCTTCAGCCCAGGGTGTGATCCTGGAGTCTCGGATAGAGTCCCAAATTGGGCTCCCTGCATGGAGCATGATTATCCCTCTACCTGCCTCTGCCTCTCTCTCTGCCCCCCCCCCCCATATGTCTCTCATAAATAAATAAATAAAATCTTAAAAAAGCAAATAATGAGGGAAGAGATTAATAAGATAAAGGCATTTAGATTCTGGTTATGATGTAGAGGATCTAAAGGAAGATCATTTTAGGTCTTTTACTTTTTTTCAGATTTTTTCTTAACTTGGCTAAGGAATAGCTTTCGGAAGCAATTTTTGGATGTGATTTTTTTGGAGAATATTCCCATATACAAATACGAATGTACAACATTTTTTGGTAAAATGTTTTCCCCTTCTTTGTTTTGACTGAAGAGGTTCAAAGACTCTTGGTTAAAACAAACAAACAATATTTGATGCTGTTTACCAAAGAGTTGAACAGTTTCATATACATGTATTTATTATTATTATTATTATTATTATTATTATTATTCTATTTTTTAAAAATAGTTTTTATTTATTCATGAGAGACACACAGAATGTGTGTGTGTGTGTGAGAGAGAGAGAGAGAGAGAGAGAGAGAGAGGCAGACACAGGCAGAGGGAGAAGTAGGCTCCATTCAGGGAGCCCAATTTGGGACTCTATCCCAGGATTCCAGGATCACACCCTGGGCTGAAGGCAGGCACCAAACCACCGAGCCACCCAAGGATACATTCCAATTTCATATACATTTAAATTTTTTCTTTTTCCCAGAAGGAAAATAAAGTTATTTATAATTTGAATATTTGTATTTAACTACTTTCAAGAATAATAAATTCATGTTGGTGAATAAAATGAAATAGTAGTTTGTTAATGTATACAGAAAGTTAACTGTGGGTATAAATCATTTCAGTTTTCAGTAGAATTGTCCAATAGACAGTTAAACTTATAAATATATGCAATTGCTTCGTAACCAGTTATTTTTTTCCATAAAATTTAAACAGAAAAGATGATTGTAGATAATTTATGGAAAATATTGTAGATAGCTTTGCTCTGTTCTGTTAACTCTTATCAGACACTGCTATATTTATAGAATTTTCAATTCAATAACTATGAGATTTAAATGTTTATTATAGTAAATGTTACTGTACTCATTTTGACTGTTCATGAGCCACTTATAAAATATATTGTTAACCTTCAGTGTTGTTTTGCAAGGCAGTTGGTTAAGCATAAAGTTAAGTGTGGTGTGAACAGGGTTAATGGAGAGATAAAAGGTAAGGTCCTATTCAATGATGGCATTGTAGAAATGAGCTCTTTTGAAGATTGCCTCTTTTTGTTGCTGACTGAACCTAATCGCATGGCTGATTGCATGAATTTCTAAAAGCTCCAGGCTACACATATCTGCATGAACTGTAAGAACCCATGCTCTATATATTTAGTTATCAAATGAAATAAGTACTTTGATATTCCTGGAGACTAAATATATTTACACTTTCTGAAACCATCCAAAGCCCATGTCGGTAAAATCTAGATAAAATAACACCCAAATAAGAGGATCTTTGTATTTAAGGCACTTAGGATAATGCCCACCATTGTTAGTTTCTTGCCTTTTACCTTTATCATTGTCCAAATGGAAGACATTCTAAATTGACTCCAATTTATGATTTTGGTTCTCGTGGAACTTCTTTTTTAAGATTTCATTTATTCATTCAGAATGAATAAAGAGAGAGACAGATAGACAGACAGATAGAGTGACAGAGGCAGAGACACAGGCAGAGGGAGAAGCAGGGTTCCCACAAGAAGTCTGATATGGGACTTGATCCCGGGATCCACCCTGAGCTGAAGGCAGACTTTCAACCTCTGAGCCAGGTGTCCCTTCTCGTGGAACTTAAGAAAGAGAGTCAGAGTTCTGAAGTCTTCACAAGTTCATTGACTATATTTGTTACTTTTAGTTAACCTTGGGCAGTCATTCATCTAATTTGAGACTAAGAATATTTTACATAACCCTAAAGAAAGACCAAATTCAGTGGTTTTCCTCAACAGTTACTGATGTTCTCCCATCTCTGAATGTGGGGAACCGTGCTGGGTCATGTAGTTTCCTTGCCCTTTTTTAATTGACCCTGGAAATAGATGAGCTAATGTCATTCTCTAGCATCAAGTCATATGTGTTCTTCTCTCTCTCTCTCTTTCATTCTCTCTCTCTCGTTATTAGGAGTAGTTAGAGTCTTACCATTATCAGCAACACTTTAAAAACTGCTAGATTTTTTTCATGTAGGAACTTTATTTTTTAGTATAAATCTTTTTTTTACAGTATTATATTGTTTTCAGGTGTACAATATAGTGATTTAACAATTTCACATATCACCTGGTGTTCATTACAAGCGCACTCCTTAACTTTCATCACTTATTTAATCCAGTCCCCCACCTCCCTCCTCTAGAATCCATCAGTTTGTTTTCTATAATTAAGAGTCTATTTCTTGGTTTGTCTCTCTTTTTATCTTTGTTCCTTTGTTTTGTTTCTTAAATTCCACATATGAGTGAAGTCATTTGGTATTTGTCTTTCTCTGACTTATTTCACTTCGTATTATACTGTCTAATTCCATCCAAGTTATTGCAAATGGCAAGATTTCATTATTTTCAATGGCTGAATAATATTCTACTATATAAACAAACAGACATTTCTCCAAAGAAGACATCCAGATGACCAACAGACACATGAAAAGATGCTCATAATTACTTACCATCAGGGAAATGCAAATTAAAACTATAGCAAGATATTCTTATACCTGTCAGAATGGTTAAAGTCAACAACATAAGAAGCAACAGGTGTTGGTGAGGATGTGGAGAAATGTGAACCCTCTTGCACTGTTGGTGGGAATGCAAACTGTTGCAGCCACTGTAGATAATAGTATGGAGAAGTTAAAAATAGAAATATCCTATGACCCAGCCATCACGCTACTGAGTATTTACCCAAAGAACACAAAAACACTAATTTAAAGGGATATATGCATTCCCATGTTTATAGCAGTGTTATTTACAATAGGCAAGATATTAAGGCAGCTCAAGTACACATTGATTGATGAATGGATAAAGATTTGGTATAAAAACTGCTAGATTTAAATGACAATTTCCTTTGAGAATTTTACTTATTCTTTCTTCAGGAACTGTTTGATGGATGTTTGACCTTTTTAGCCAGCAACTTACACCTACATACCAGTGTATTTTGAAAATCACTAGGGGTGCCTGATTGTCTCAGTCAGTTAAGTGTCTGGCTCTGGATTTTGGTTCAGGTCATGATCTCAGGATCATGAAATGGAGCCCTGTTTTGGGCCCTGTGATGGGTGTGGAGCCTGCTTAAGATTCTCTGCCTCCTCTCTTCCTCTGCCTCTTCTTCTCACCCTGCCACCCTCACATGGAATAGGAATATGTTCAGTAAATAGGGGCACCTGGGTGGCTCAATGGTTGAGCATCTGCCTTTGGCTTAGGTCATGATCCCAGGGTCCTGGGATCCAGTCCCATATCAGGCTCCCTATGGGGAGCCTGCTTCTCCCACTGCCTATGTCTCTGCCTCTCTCTCATGAATAAATAAATAAAATGTTTAAGGAAAAAAATAATATGTTTACTAAATGGGTAGGATAAACGGATGTACATTATTGTTATCACTTAATGAATTCTCCCATTTTTAAGGATTTTTTTCCCAATATAACTCTATTCCTACACACATAAATGATGTTCGTTGTTTTCTATTTGTCATTCCTGTCTTAGGTATTGAAAAAACTACATATTTATAAACTTTACCTCCTGTCTGTCCCTTTGTGTCTCATCTTTAGGGACTCCCTCTTCAAATTTGAGTATACCCAGTTGTTCTACTTTCTAAAGATACTTTCTAAAGTTCCAAGAATTTGCTCATGACATTGAAGATAATTTCCTCTTCTTGACTGCTCAGTCCTAAAGCTTGACAATTCAACTCAAACGTAATGGAAAGATTTTAGACATAAGTCACATTTTAAGGTTTTTTAAAATTTGTTTTCATTTGTGTAAGTTAATTCACCAGAGCCTTTCCTAAATACATGAGGGAAGGGATGGACATAGAGGAGAAAGTTCAAAAGTCAACGAAGATTCTAAGGGATAATTTAGTTGTCTATTCAGCTGTGATTATATTTAAGACTATTTAGCTCTAAAATAATGTGAATATTATTTTTTTCCAGAGAGTATCAAATAGTTTTCCAGTGTAACAAGAAGTTGTTTACTTTAAAATTAAATACCATATGAACCCATTTTGGGGAGTAGAGACCTGTACAAGTTATTTACATTCTCTATCCCAGGACAGGTAAACATGCCACTTGTTCAAAAATAACTCTTACCCTTAAACAAAACTATAAAGAGATAATACAAGAATCTTGCTATTTTCAGCCATGTGTGATGGTACAAAAAATATTTTCATATTGAAAAATTAACACCAAATAATTGTACATTATCTGGATTTGCTGGCAAAACAATATTCTTTGTAAAAAGGTATGCTTATTTAGTTTAATTCATATTTGTTTTCCTGTTATACAACCAAATATTAAGCCATTTTTATTCTTTCCATTTTCTGTTTCATTTTATAGTCTTTTGTACAGTTTCTACCAAAATATGTTTTTAACTTAATATTAATTATAGATATTCTTTAACATTTATTTATTCTGTATTATAATTAATGTATGTTGACTAAGCAAACCCTTTCTTCTCTAATTGTAAAGTGAGTTTAAAATGTTTTATTTTTTTTTTATTTTGCTTAATGTTTAACTTCTAAGCCTATCTATCTTTAGTTCTTTTTTTTTTTCTATCTTTATTTCTCTTCTCATATTTCAATTTAGTTGGCCTGAGAAGACAATGTAGCCAGTTGTGCAAAAAACATTCTTGTTGAAAATCCCAGTAATGATAAAAGAGAAATCCAATTCCCATGAAATAAATGAATCTATAAGAAGGGAGTTGCTCTATACTTTTTTTTTACTTTTTTTTTTACTTTTTTTTTTTTTTTTTTTACTTTTATCCACACCTATGCACCTCCTTTTAGGTTTGGGCATATAAGTAATCTGAAAATTAATTCAAAAGTATGCATATGAATAACACCTTTCCAACCATCAATTCACTATTGCTAAGCCATAATATTGGAGTACTAATTTTTATTGTCCATCACATTTATCTCTAAATGTAGAATAATATTTACTCATTAGCTCTTATCAGATGTAAAATCCATTTCAAAATGAATCATGTTAGATGAAGACATAGCATATTGTCCTATAAGCTCTGGATATCTTACATGAAGACCTATTCTTAAATGAACTACAGATTATTTCTTGCTTATACTTCCTATGCTTCTGATGAATGGCATAAAGAGAGTTTTGTTTCAGTGGCTAGTTATATTTTGGTATATTCCTGTTTATATTCTGGTATATTTGGTATATTACCTGACATGCAGGTAAGGGGTATGAGTATGTTTGTAATTAATACAACTATTATTATGAGGCCTTTGGAAGCATTTTAAAATCATAAAAAAAAAAAAAACTAGAACCTTTGGTGAAGCACTAAATAATAAAAATCTAACAAAGAGCCTAAACAGTCACTTTTGTTAATTTTACTTGTTTAAAGTGGTTTACCTGAGCAAACCATGCCAGAAAATATTTGAATGTTTTGCTAATGGAAATAGTCATTCTCTTAATTTTATACTATTTTATACATTTGTCTATAACCTACCATATAACTATTTAAGTATGCTATTAATATTTTCGTATATAATATCATAATATATATTTTATAATCTATTTTCTTACAGTGTATGAACCACGGGTTTCTTTTTTTTTAAGATTTTTATTTATTAAATCATGAGAGACAGAGAGAGAGAGAGAGAGAGAGAGAGAGGCAGAGACACAGGCAGAGGGAGAAGCAGGCTCCATGCAGGGTGCCCGATGTGGGACTTGATTCTGGGTCTCCAGGATCATGCCCTGGACTGAAGGCGACGCAAAACTGATAAGCCACCCAGGCTGCCTGAACCATGGGTTTCTATTTATTTTTTATTTTTTATGAGAGTCACACAGAGAGAAAGAGAGAGGCAGAGACATAGGCAGAGGGAGAGGGAGAAGGAGAAGCAGGCTCCATGCACCGGGAGCCCGATGTGGGATTCGATCCCGGGTCTCCAGGATCGCGCCCTGGGCCAAAGGCAGGCGCCAAACCGCTGCGCCACCCAGGGATCCCTGAACCATGGGTCTCTAAAGAAAAATACAGTAGTCTCAGAGCTTAGATATGAATCTTACTTTGCCAAGAAGAATAAGAAATATTTAATTACTTTATAATACATACGAATTTAGTTCCAGGAGAAGTAAGGGCAGGCCTCATTTGCAAGCAGACCACTGCATGCCGTGTTAAAACACACCCCACTCCTGCAGGAGACCAAACACTGTCCACAAAGTCTGCAGACAACTGGACTGAAGGAAAAAGAGGCCAACACTCAATAGCCAAGCACATGCAACACACAAAGGAGACACTCTCTGGAGTGCCAGGCCCGGTGGAAGAAGAGACACTACACTACACAACAGGGCATGACAGGACCTCTTCTTCATAATGCTATTATCATTAAGAGCAAGAAAAGTAGCTGACTCTCCTAAAATACAGAAACAGACATAGAAAGTCAGACTAAATGAGACGACAGAGAACATCTCCCACATAAAAGAACAGGGCCAAAGACAAGGGACCAAAGTGAAACAGATATAAGCAATATGCCTGATAGAGAATTTATAGTAATGATCACAGGGATACTGGACTAGAGAAAAGAGTGATGGACATCAGTATGATCTTTAACACAGAGATAAAAAAGAACCAATCAGACATCAAGAATGCAATAAACGAGGTGAAAAATATATTTTATGGAATAAATAGCAGGCCAGATGAAGCAAAGGAACAAAATAATGACCGGGAAGACAAAGTAATGGAAAGTAACCAAGCTGAGCAAAGGAGAAGAAAGAAAATCATGCAAATTGAGAATAGTCTTGGGAGTTCAGTGACTCCATCAAGTGTAATTACACTCACATAATAGGAATCCCAGAAGAAGACAGAGAAAATGGGGAGAAAATTTATTTGAAGAAATAATAACTGAAAGCTTTCCTAATCTTGGGAAGGAAACAGAGGCAGGCACAGAGGCAAAGGGATCCAGGAGGCACAGAGATTCTTCTCCCCTTCCCCACAATTAAACCCAAGGAGGTCTATACCAAGATACATAGTAATTGAAGTAGCAAAAAGCAGGGATAAATAAAAAAATTAAAAGATGTGAAGCATTTTTTTCCTTTGGAGGTACTTTATAATGTAATTTATAAAAGCATATTTTATTTAAATCATGGAAAAATGAAGTATTAGTTCACTTTTTGCACATATTGAACACTTTATTTTTTATTTTAGGTCTGTGGGTTCAGGAAATATATACCTTTTAGCTTTCATTGAACTCTTAGAAACTGTTTGTTAGTACAGTAAAGATTTTCTTCCATTTCATTGCTCAGTTAATTGTTGAGGTAAACTCAGGAATTGTTTCATTTGATAGAGTTACAACTTTTATTTGTCCTTGAAAGATAACTAAAGACAATGTTTTTGAAGAGGTTTGTGGAAATACAGCTAAACAACTCGTACTGTAGAAGCAGAAGTGAAGTTCAGTCCATTAGAAACAGTTAACCATGTAATTATTATACCTGCTCTGTATTCAGGCTGAGTTTGAGTGTTTTGGGTCCTGATATACTTCTTGCCCAGGTTTGTGAGGCTTTCAGTGCCCAGTTTCAGAGAAGAACATGTTTTTGGCAGGAAGGCAAGTTCTTGTGTGTCATTCTTCCAAGATGAGTAAACATTTCTAGCTGGAAAATAGAACTTTCCCTACTATTAAATAAACACAGACTTCTTGTTCATAATGATCTATAGGATCTACCTAGGGAAACCTTCATTCTGTGGTAACACACATAATGCCTGGTGGAGAGAAGGAAATAGAACAAAAACAGAGAAAAACTGGTGATTGCTGGAAAGCATCATTATCTTAATTTTTAAAGACAGTATTATTTTATTTCAGGAGTGGCTAAGGCAAAATAATGAAAACTCATTTTTCCTGATCTACCAAATAGAGCTGTACTCCTTCATCATTTGAGCATAGAAATTACAAATATTAATTCCAGAGTTATATTACCTTGTAAATTCTAGTTTAGCCCATTTTAAATCTGTGATCTTAGGCAAGTTATTTACTTTCTGTGCTCCAGTTTCCTAATATGTAAACAAAGAAAATAATTATCCCTGTGCAATAGGCTTATTTGATTGATTAAATGGGTTATTACAGGGAGAATACAAAGCATTGTTATTATTCAATAAATATGAATTATCATAGGACATTGCCATCCCTTTGAAGCTTGTAAACTTTCAAAGAAATAAAGCATGTTCTGTAAATCACCTTCTGTAAGTAAAAGGACTACCACAGTTTGTAATCAATGTCACAATGAATCATAGCAAACTAAAAAAACAAAAACAAAAACAAAAAAAAACTAGAGAATATTTCAAACTCTTTGTTAAATACTATGCTAGAGCAAAGAACATAGGGTAGATGAAAAGGGTTAAGATATAGTAAATATGTAATGTCTATGTAGAATAAACTATAATCATATGTCTCTTTCATATGATTGCATTTATTTCACACTCTTTTGTGTGTTATGAACGAGTTTATTGAACACCGAAAAAAATGAATGAGGGATATCCCTCATATTTCAATGAGGAGCAATTATTTGTTCATTCATCATACATTTAGGTAAACTGCTGAGTCAGACATCATGCTGCTTAACTCTACTGGGTCATCAAAGGTGAAAAAATAGAAACTATAATCTTATAAAGGTAGCATCGATTCATTGATTGATACATTCATATATACATATCCAAATACATATAAATACACACCATGAAGTCCAGTAACTCATAAACCAGTTGCCAGTGCACACATTACACTAACATGTATTTCAGCAAAACTTACCAATATACTTATTCACCAAATGTGAAGTTGACCAGTTAGAGTTACAATTACTTCAGGCTGAGAAGACTATAAATTATTTTATGTCAAGTCAATGCAACTCAATTGCCAACTCTAATAATATCTTGATTATCGCAATATATAAAGTATTGTCTTAAATATTTTGGGCTACTTAAATAAAAGTATATAAAAATTTTTACCTACACACAAAATTTGAAACAAAAAATGATAATACATTTAATGGTTGAGCTGTTTTCATTTACAACCCTTAATTTTGTATTTATTTAGTTTTTTTTAACTTAAGTGTAGTTGACATATGTTATATTAGTTTCAAGTGTGCAACATAGTGATTTGACAATTCTTCACATTGCGCCGTGCTCACTAGAGTACTTATCCTCTGTCACCATACAAAGTTATTACAATACTATTAATTATATTCCTGATACTGTGCTTTTCATTCCTGTGATTTTTTTAATTTTATTATATAACTGGAGGCTGTACCTCTTAATATATTTATTTAATTGTTATGTTGTAATAAATACTGATTCTCTCCAGTATAATAAATACTGATTCTTTCCAAAAGAAATTTCTAGACAACATCACTCAAAAACATAGTGACCTCCTTTTGAGCTGTGGGAGTGAAATTACCAATGTAAGGATCATACTGAAGCCAAGTACTTGTGAAACAGTTTGAATACTGTGTTATCTGAAGGCACGACTTTATCAATTTGTATGTATGAGTGTTCAATAGATATAGTTATCTTTAAACAATAAGAAAATGACACCTCAGGGCTATCTGATTTTTTTATGGCTAAATATAATGCCAATACCACAGAGTAAAGCAACACGTATAATACAATTTCTTGCATTCTTTATAATACTACTAGAGATCAATACTTGTTTGGCTTTCTGTAAAACACCTGCATTTCTTTCATAGGATATGCTGATGAATGTTTCTTTTCCACAGTGGAGAAGTGAGTGTTCAGTTATATTTTATAGAAAATTGATATGATTTCACTATACTCAGTCAGACTGTAATTCTTACTTTTTGATGGAATATGCATATGATGGATTGCATATTTTGTGTGAGGTAAATACCAATCACATTGATATAGAAATTCTTTTAAAAGACATTAAAAATTTTTAATACACATTTACTTTCTTCATATTTCATGCAGAATGTACTTAAAAGGTATTTGTCTTTGTAGAACTATGTTTATATGACAGGATTCGCAGTTGCATGCAACAGAAATTGATTCTAATTTAAGCATTAGGAGAATTTACTGATTGATTATTTGGTAGCTCATAAATTTACCAGCAAAATAGGAGAACCACATAGAAAATAAGGAAGGTAAAGGGAATGTAGAGAATAAGGACTTCTGCCCAAATCATACCACAGAAGCAATCTGTGAGGACCATTTTCCCACAAGTGGGCACAGATGGTTTCAGCGTGTACCACCACCACCACCAATGTGACCAACCATCAGTTTTCTTTGCTAGCACTTTTTCTTCAGATGCCCCTGAAAACCACTGATGTCATGATTGAACTGAATTTCTTGTCTGCTTATTTTAATCACTAGGTGAGGTTCAAAGATCCACATAAACATGTCTGACTGGCAAAATTTTATACAGTTGGGAATTTCCCATACATAAGAATGGGATTAAATTGCTTGACAATAAAACAAATAGAAACAGCCACTACATTCATACTATAGTATGCCACAACCAATATACACCATTTTTTCCCAGATTACAATTCTAGTTAAGAAACAACAAAATGTGTTCCTAATAAAATGCAATGACACCTTCTCAACTAAGCCTCATGTAACTAATTAAAAAATAATTCCTTCTCCAAAGAAGATTAAGGAAAGAAGAGAGAAAAAATAAAGGAGACAATCAAATAATATGTAAATGTGTATCTTGCTGCATTCAGGTCCATGTTCAGGATCTCTAGGTGATGTATATCTCCTTGCTCGTTTTAGTCCTTGTACTATCATGGTAATCTTCACCTACAGGCAAAAATGTTAAAAGTGGAGAAGAGAAGTTATTTAAAATGCCTGATTTTTTTTTCTTTTTTTGGCAATTGTAAGCACTTGAATTTATATAGAAGTAGAATGAACTTTCATTGATATTTTCCTCTGGATGTGGAAGTAATAGAGAATCCCAGGGAACTACCTAGATTCCATTCTTTTCCCTCCCTCTGCTCTGTAGAAACAAACTTATTTCCCTCAGATGTTCATGATCAATCATTCCAGTCAACACACAAACCCTCCATTGATTTCTACTGCCTCAGAGGTAAGAGGAAGCCAAAAGCATAGGAGGTAATCTCAATTTTCATTTAAAAGGAATCATTGTGTATCTCCTGATGGAAGCATTTTTCCTTTTAGTATTACATCTAAAATTGAAGGACCCATAGTTGTAGGGAAAGGAAGTGAAGTCTTTGTGAGAAGATCAGTAGGTGTCATAGTGGGAGGTGGCATTCTGATTTCCATCCTTGATTTTAGAATGCATGTATTCTCATTACATAAAAAGTTTACCACTTATTGATATCTGCTTGGTGTTATACCAGTTCTAGAGGGGCAGAAACTCAAACTTGGAAGGAATTTTATACTTCTGAAACCATAGCTGTGTCTTCAGTAAGCTGTTACATACTTTGCATATTTTGTACATAATTAAAAGAATATCTTACTCAGAAATAGGTTGTGTGGGGTGCCATGATGGTGAATAATATATACTATTGTGGCAGAAAGAAATGGATGTGGTGGCTCCTCTTTAAGATGGTCCCAAACAATTTTCCCTCCTGGTATGTGGATAACATTTTGCCATTCCTTCTCTCTACGTAAATTGGAATGTCCATAGTCACTTGATTGGCCAGTAGAATCAGTGGAGTTGATAGTTTAAACTGCAGAGAGTTGGTTATAATAAACCTTGCAACTTCTGCTTAGATTCCTTGGAGTGCTTTTAGAACACTGAAACAATTGACTTAGGACATCAGCCACCTTTTAAGAAGACCAAATCCCTAGAAAATGTTATACTATGATAAACCAAGGCATATAGAATCTGAAGGATAAAATACCATATGGAGAGAAAGGGATGAGGGGCAGAGACACACTAAGAAACACTCAGGAATCAGACAAGTGAATAAAGAAGCCACCTTGGAAGTGGATTCCGCAACATAAGCTCACCTCACTGATGATTTCTGAGTTAGAAATCAGGAGCCTAATTTCAGAGAATTTTATTACATAGGAACAGATAACTGGAATATTGGTAGATAAGGAAATTCAATCCAAATATAGTATCTCTTCCCATGAGAATATATTTTTAGCTCTTCACTGAAGGAAAAGGCTCAGCATGATCAACTTGCCACCAAATGGCTTGTCGACTCTGGTTTATAGCACCAAATCAGGTGGTTGGCTTGCTCCTTGCCACTGAGCACTGAGAAGCAGTGGTGGCTAAATTGGCCTGGCATAGAGAATCCATGTTTTTGACCTTATTTGTGGGTATACCAAAGAAGTTGGGAATTAAGGGTGACTAACATCACCTTTACATTTGATCAATGAGCATACCCACAGTGGGAATCTATGGAGGGGATTCACATGGGATAAAAATATTCTTACAAATCAAGCCTATTTTTAATAGTTATTCCTCAAAGCATTGCATAAGTCTCCTCATCAGTCTTCTAATATTTTCTCTTTCAAGCTCCTGTTGAAAATCATTACTCACTTCTAATGCATTAATATAGATCCTTATCTCAACTTCTCTCTCTTTCCATAAAACTTAGGAATAATACACTCTGCTCAGATTTCTGTCCTCTTCATTTATAGATCTTGAATTGAATTATACTATAGCAACAAATTCCTTCCAAATGGTTTTAGCATGTAATGAAGAGTTATCTGTGAACCAGATTCTAATCTTTCTTTTTTCTTTTCCAGTCAAGTAGTCATGGGCAATTGCCCTGGAAATCATATATGGAAAATATATGATTTCCAGACATGAGAACTTAATTTTATCACTAGACCGAACTATATTTCCAAAAGAAGAACACCTATTTTCCAAAGAGGGGATATCATGACTCTAAAAACTGGTAGACTTGGTTACAGTTCTTTTGGCAGGGATTTCTGCATCTCCTTATTATATCCCTATCCATCATAGACATTTTGATATTCAGAATATTTTGATTTTTGATAAGTACTGAGCAGCAATGCTGCTTACTGTTCTGACCAAACCACCTGGTTTGGTGCACGAAAAGCCACCCAAAGCTACCAACTCTTAAGCCATTAGGGGATAAATTAGAATATTTAGCATTCAAAGATACAGGAAAAGTCATCTATTTTATAACTTTCTTAGTAGTAGAGGGTATTAGGTACAGTATAAGTCTTCACTTTTGAAGGGATATATATATATATAAATAAATATTTGTATATAAAAATATATATTTAAGATTTTATTTATTTATTCATGAGAGAGAGAGACAGAGACAGAGACAAAGGCAGAGAGAGAAGCAGGCTCTAAGCAGGGAGCCCGACGTGGGACTCAATCCCAGGTCTCCAGGATCACACCATGGGCGGAAGGTGGTGCTAAACCGCTGAGCCACCCAGGCTGCCCCTTGAAGGGATATCTAATATGCTTTGGCAAATAACCAAATATTTTGCTAAGGTGGCAGGTCATAGGTGATATTTAAGACCTCTAGCATGCACATATCTTGTCAAAGCATTTAGCATGCATTTATCTTGTCAAAGCTCTACAGATTAATATAATGTTATTTAACCTATACAACCATTTATAGTAATGTTTTGTGTAATTTTGATATGACAGAGATACCTTGAATTTATAATCATTTAAAGCCGGGTAAATTTTAGGGCTAGGTAAGTCATGTATATTGCTATCTATTCCAGATAAAACACAGCTAGTTTGATATTCTCTCTCTCTTGGACTAGAGATAAAAGTGTTTTTATCCTAATTAGTGCATACTGATTGCCAGGGACTGTTTGATTTGCTCAAGCGATAAGTTCACATCACAAACGATAGCTGTAATTGCGTTTGCAGGTGATTAATCGTAAAAGAATCCACTGCCATTGTCAAATGGAATCTATCCCTGTACTAGAATGTAGAAATGTAGGTGTGATGAGAATCAATATTCTCGAACCCTACAATCCTTCAATATGACACTAATTCTTATATTTCCCTTGAAGTTATAATATTGGAATTGATTTGCTATTCACTATTTCATGAGGGAGTGGGAGTTCCAAATCCTTCCACTTGACTTTTTCTACCATTATAACCATTATCTCTGTGTCATGCAGACATTGTGGGTGTTCTTGCAGCTGGTAAAAATATTTACTCTACTAATACATGCTGGGTATGGGAATAAATATAGTATGAGTGATAGATATGAGTTAAACTACCATGAAACGGATTTAAAACAAAATGACATTTATTTTCTGATTCCATTAAGTGCACTCTGACCCATAGACCAAAGACCTTTTCTTAAATCTCTAGGAATTAGTATTATTTTAGAATCAATCTCCAATAATACCTCAAGGATCTGGATATCGTATCTAGTAAACATTTGCTTTGGAAGAGCTGAGACAAGAAGCAGTGTTATTTGTGGAAGGCCACTTTTCTATTACTCAATGTGTTGAGAAGTAGGAGAAAAGTCCCACCTGTGGATAATTTTTGTGCCTATATTATACCCTCTGTGAATAGAATAAAGTTGTCAGAATATCATCTAAAAATTATATATAGTAAACCAAGTAAATATGTCTGTTTCATATTTCGAAATATGAAATAGGGCCTAAGCTGAAATAATTAACAATGAATATAATTTACAATGAATACGTTTTCAGAAATTTGGTATGAAAATATAAATCTTGGTTAGAAGATGTGTTATCTATTGCTACAAAATCTAGATTTAAAAGGCTCACTAGTCTGCACACCTAGTGTAAGTGAATATAATAGTTTGCAAAAAAAGTAAATGAATAACATGGATAAGAGTATTTTATTTCCAAATAATCCAAAAAAAAACACAAAATAATCAAGTGAGGTTGTTTTAGTAGCTATAAAATTCAGAAACAGTTGAGAAAACTAGAAAGTACTAAACTATATTACTTGGATGGCTCAGGGGAGTTTATGCAGAGGTCTTTTGGCTCACTGAAGATATTTTACAGTATTTATGTTATGATTTTAAAGAATTTTACCACATACATTTTCTCTAATAGAACACTAGTGTAAATATTGAAGACTCTTAGAGACTAATTACATACTCTAGGGATTTAACTTACAAAAAATAAAACATATATTAATGATATAGACTGTTTTGATTAATAACATATCTAAATTAATTATTACTATCATAATATTAAATGTATATTATTCAAAATATGACTGGACTTTCAAAATGAATAGGAAGAAAGTATTGTGTTTTACCTTATGTATTTAGGCTTAAAAGTTGAAAATGAAGTCTATGAATTACAATATGTAAGGCTAAATGAATGTTAACAGTAAATACTTCATTTAAATATTTTTTATAGTTTAGCATATTATATTTGTTAAATAGCTATAATATCATTTTCTTTTTAAAAAATATTTTGTTTATTTATTTGACAGAGAAGAGAGAGAAAGAGAGTGAGAGCACAAGCAGGGGGAGAGAGAAGCAGGTTCCTGGCTGAGCAGGGAGCCCAATGTGGGGCTCCATCTCAGGACTCTGGGATCATGACCTGAGTTGAAGGCAGATGCTTAACCAACTGAGCCACCCAGGTGCCCCCAAAGAGGGCTTTCTGAGGTTAAACACAAAATGAGACATTTTGTCTTCTTCTGAAACATATTGTCAGTGATTGGCTTAAGGGAAGAGTTATATATTTCTAAAAGAAAACAGGGTGTTAGTGTCCCACAGTTTCGTAGGTTATTAAATAGGAAAGATAATAAGCACAAAAGGACTACTGAGAAAGTTCTCTTTCTCTGGATCCTTTAATTAACAAATATTTAATGTTAACTGCCTTTTTGAATCATGTTTTTTTTCCTCACACCCTTAGTTCAAATTGATCTTACTGTATTTGCTAATGATACCTTCCTTACTAAATGTATGAGTTATATCATGTTCTCATAATATTTGAGGACTATGGATTTAATATTGTATAAATACTCTTGTGTTTTCTGAGAATTGTTTTACATCATTTCTTTTTATGAAATGATGAATTTCTTTTAATGAATTTTTTTATGAATTTCTTTTAATTATTATTAAACAATAATAATTATTTTTTAAGAATAATTATTTTTTAATTATTATTAAACAACATCATGTATGTGTTCTTTTTTCCTTCTCTTCCTCTACTTGCCTCTTAAATGATTATGTTGTTATTCAAGACTTTTCTAAACTCTTCATTCTTTCCTCGTATATATGTGACCCCCTTTCTGCCTCAAAACCTGTAAATGGAAAGAAAATTGAGAAAATTCAGGAAAGCACACAACCACAACTCACACAATGTTGATGTCTACTGATGGACTTCATGGACTTAAGGCCAATAAAAAGGCAGCTCTTCCTGCTGAATTGCCTTCTAGTTCTCGAAGGATCTGATTCTAACATGTAACTGCAATTCAGAAGAGGATGAGAACAACAGAGGAAAGCTATGAATATTTCCCCCGAGACCTCCTGGAACCCAGTGAAAGGATTTTTTCTGAGAAAAAAGCATGTACATAAGTGAACAGAAGTAACCACAAGCAATTATAGGCTGAGGAAAACTTTGTGGCTATAAAATTAGGTGAAAAAACAAAATAGTTTACTGTGTAAGTGAGGGAAGTTGAGGAGAAATGATTTAGTAGACTGTTTACTTAAAAATTCTCAGTAGCTCCAAAATTTTTTACATAGTTAATATTTATATATTTCCTGTTTTTCAATTTGTCAGAAATCTGTACTTTACCTATAATTAACGGTATGAAATTGGGAAGAAGGATCCACCATTTTTTTTTTTAAAAAAAACCTGAAAAGAATTGCCAACTTTCTCTCTTAATTTTCCTCCTCTCATTCCCATCTGTGCCCATTCTACTCCATGTTCACTGCTCTTGTCAAAGTCTGAACTGACTTCTACATGCTAAATTCAATGTTCTGTTCTGGGTTCTCATCTCAATTGCCTTCTCCCTCGTTATTTAATATTTAATCACTCTTCTTGAAACACTTCCCTTGTCACAGTTCCAGGAATCAAACTCTACTGTTTGTCCTTCTTTTTTACTAGCTGTACTTTTGCCAGTCCCTTCTCACCTTCCTATTTCCTTGATTCCTTATTATAAGAGGGCTTCTTGCACTTTTCTATCCAGACTCACTTGCATGGCAAACTTATTTGACTCTTAGATAAATATATTAGGCCCATTATTCTCCCTTGAAATTCACACTTGTTTACCCAAATATGTCTTCAATTTGTTCACTTCAAAACTAGGATTTCCAAATCTAAATTTCCAACCATCCCTGTCCATCTTCTCCATTTTAGATAGTGGTAATTCCATTATTCTAGTTGTGATTAAGCATCTTAAATTGCCCATAGTCATCTTTTTTGGTCACTCTGCATCCAGTGTGTAATATCAGGCTTCCTCCTCCTTCAAAATATACAAAAACGTATACAAAAAATAATCCTAAATCCCCAAAATGAATCTACCTCCCACTTCTACCAGTGGTTCCATCTTGGTAAACCTGATATTATTTATCAACTGGATAGTTGTAATTACTTGCCTTGGCCTTACTGCTGAAACCCTTCCGTGTTTTCAGTCAATTCTCAGCGTCGTTGCCAGAGTTTTCTTTTGTAAATATATATCAGTCTCTGTCACTCACTTATAACTTTCCATTTTACTTAGAGTAAAATAAAAGTCTATATGATATTCTATGATGTCTATATATGTAGGGACTCTTTGTTTCTGTGACCATATTTTATCTTACTTTCTCGAGACCTTGATTATTTATTTCTATTTACCCTGGCTTTTCTAGTTTTTCAGCATCCCCCTTTCAAAGGTTACCCTTGGTTCCTGGGCTATGTAGCGTCTATTGGCTTTTCTTCAAATATCTATGACTCATTGTTTAATTTCCTTTAATTTTTGCTAATATTTCACTGGTCATTGAGGTCTCATCTGACTACTTTTAAAATCACAAGACTTTTGATATAATTCTTTCCTCATTCTGTTTTATGTTTTCCCAGAGTATGTATAATCTTTTAAGTATATTACCTAATCAGTCTATTTATCTTTTGCCATCTCTCACACTATAAAATATGAGGTAAGCATTTTAATTTGTTTTTGCTCTTCTGAAACTTTACAGCTAGCATAATTCTTATTACATAATTATTGAATAATTGAACTGATTGGAGGTCCTGAGATTACAGGAAACTGTATACTATAAAGAACATTGGGAAAGTTACTATGTTTGTCTTGTTCCTGGCCACATCATTTGTGCCTAGCATAGCACCAAGAACATTAGAGACTCCCAGTAAATATATGTTGATTTGATAAATTTCCTCACTAACAAGTGTTACAGATTGAATGCTTATATCCCCCTAATTCATATGTTGAAATCCCAACCCCTGAGGAGGAGAGGACTTTGAGAGGATTGAGATCATAATGGTGGAACCCTCATAAATGGGATTAATATCCTTATAAAAGAAGCCCAAAAGAATGCCCTTGTTCTTCACCCTGTGAGCTTAGACAGCCATCAAAGAGGATGGGGTCCCTCACCAAATATAAGATCTGCTTACTTAGCCTTGGACTTTGCACCCTCTAGAACTTTGAGAAATAAAAGTATGTTAATTTATTAAGCCATCTAGTTTATGTTATTTTTTTTTCTTATGGATTACACTAAGAAACCCAGTTTACTTAGCAAGTGCATTGAATATATATTATATATACATCTACATTTTGGTCGTATAAATATGTACCCAGATATTTTATTACATATATACAATTAACATTACATATATACTTATCTCTGAAATAAAAATATATTTCTCTGTAGTTTTAGGTATCTGAAATAGATATAACAATTTATACATGTGTGACATATAAAACTCCATGTGTATGTGTGTGCATGTGTGTATGCATAGTATACACACACATGTATTTTAGTTGGTAAATTGTATCATCTTAAAATTACGAAAGAAAATATTGTCTAAATGTTACATCTACAAACATCTAAAGAAAATATAATTTTAATATAATTAATCTCACATATTTATGACCACTATAGATTCAATCACAAATAATCCACTTAAAGCAAGATAAAACATGAAAAAAGTACATTATTGAAAATAACAAAAGCCTGTATGATTATAAGTTGTAGTCATTTTTGCTTGTGTAGCAGCTAAAGTTTCCAAACAAGTAATCAAACTCTATATAATTAAATTATGCAATAAAAGGATAGAAATATGGTTCAATTAACAAGATTCTTCTTTTCTGGTACATTTGCTCCTTTCTCCTTGGTCTGTCCCTTGATATTGTGTTCTGCTTTATGAATGTCACATTAGCTGATAAAAATCAACTGGAATCTGAAGAGAGTGGGAAACACCTGTCACATTGTTGAATTACTCTAAATATAACATGATAATGAATAATGCGTTTCAAAATTATATCCATATGTTTTTGTCTTGGTCAATAAGAACATCACATAAAATAACAGTCTGATAATTTAGTTTGGGTTCTCTTTTTAAATTTGAAAATTTTAAAGTACACTATACTCATCTGTTAATGACACAATTATTCAATTAGTTCGTTGATTGATTTATTCTTGAAACATATGCTGAACACTTAAGAACTATATACTTTAGTAAATCATATTTGAAGCTCCCCTATTCTAGAGAAGTTTATAATGTAAAAGCAGAGGCAGATATGTGCACAACTAATATTAGAATACAGATGGAAGTGAATTCAAAGGTGAAGGAGTATAAAAACAGAGGACAGGAATGAAGAGGAAGTAAAGATTATATTTTAACAGGAAATGATCTAATTTATTTGCCCAAGCAAGAAAAGTCAGGAGTTTTATTTATTTTTTATTTTTTTTAAAGATTTTATTTATTTATTCATGAGAGACACAGAGAGAGAGAGAGAGAGGCAGAGACACAGGCAGAGGGAGAAGCAGGCACCATGCAGGGAACCCGATGTGGGACTCGGTCCCGGGTCGCCAGGATCAGTCCCTGGACTGAAGGCAAGTGCTCAACTGCTGAGCCACCGGGCTGCCCAAGTCAGGAGTTTTAATGAAAATACGTAATAAGCATTAGTGTTAGGTATATGCCTAAAGAGACTCCATTTATTTATTCTACTGGCATCTGAGCCTGCTCTTTGAAGAAAATGAAGAAAGGAGGGAATGTGTATGGATGCGTTCCCTATCAATGCCTGTTCTGGGCAGGCAACTACCCATGCCCTGAGGCGAGGGTACTTGGAAATTAAGTTAACCTTCTGTGTCTCCCTAGGTAGACTAAAAGCTGGGAATTTTGAGGGAATGACTGCATTGACACTGAACATTTAGAATGAATGAAGTCTGAAGTCATGGGTCAGAGTCTTGTGGTTCTTCAAGGGGACAAATGTCAATCCTTTGATGATGGGGAAAAATGGGGGTTGTCAAGGAGAGGATAGGACAGTAAGAGTGACAGAAGAGGCATTCAGACATTTAAGACAGTGTCTGTTATTCAACGAGTAAAGGGCATTTCATGTTTTGACAATAAAAACACAAGTTTTCTTGCCATTGCATGAATATCACCACATTGAGGGTGTTTCATATTCTAAGAGCAAGAGTATCATTGAAACCAACTTTCTCGTCTTTATTTAAAATGTATTAAATATGGACAAGAGCTATCAGGGAATAGAATATATTTATGAGAATTTCTTTGTAATGTCTGCTGAAATTTTTATTGCAAAACTTGTTTTATTTTTTATACAACAAACTCAAAAATGTAATTCTAATTCTAACAGGAAGCTTTTAACAAACACACACACACACAAAGAATACAAAGAGAACTGCTATTTTGGTCAATAAAGCCCAAATTTGAATAGCAGATGAAACTATATTGCTTTTTTACTATGTTGACATTTGGCTTGCCTCTTCTACCTAAAATTCAGAAATACTTGATTTCATTTCAGATAAACTTAGCATGTTTACAAATTACTCAACAGTTGACGTCCATCATAGATATTTTGTGAATATATTACTACAATAGCAGCATACTTTGAGAATGATAAAACATTGAATAAAACACCTTAGTAAACCCATTATGAAATATACATTTTAGAAATATATGCATTATTTTATTCATGGATTTCTTATTTATGGCCACAATTAAAGATCAGAGCTGTATCGATAATGGTGATTTTTAATGTTTCCCCAGTTAACATTATTAGCTACAGTGGATAGGAATATGTCTTCTAGAATAGCATATTTTATTACCAAAATCTATCTTTTTAAATAATAAATAGAAATTTTCAATCAATTCTATCTTCCTTTAATCTTTTCTGTCACAATAGCTTAATTTTCTGTAGTTTTTAATCTTTAAAAAAGAGAGTTTGTAATTTCCCAGTATAATTTTTTCAGCAATATGTAAGAAATTATAGTAGGTACAGTTGAAAACATACTACAAAAGGTTGTGAAATTCTTTTCTGAAATTTAGAGATGTGAATGATTATTCATGAGTTAATCGTGCACATTGTACCTGTTTATATTATTTACAATCATTATAAATAATAACTAACTCCTTACATGTAATTAAATTTTATTTATAAAGAGTAAAAATATCGTGGCAGTGCTTCCAATAAACATAGTAATTTTTGTTTGTAAGCAAAACAATGTAAATAGTAATTATATTCTTTTTATTGCCATTGCAAACAAAGTAAGGTCTAGTTTATGACCATTATACACTGTAGAGTCACACTTTATTGGAAATATTGACTAAAGTATCAAGTTATGTCTTTTCTGATTATTTCTGACCAGGTCTTCAATGTATTTTTTTTTTCCTGTCAGTATAGTGAGAGTAATAACAGAAGTCTATTGTTCATATGCTAAATTTTGTCCAGTGCATATGTATGAAATCTCAGAAAATGTTCTTCAAATTATTTCTTACATTGCTCACTTGAGAGATTGTTATAGTGCCAGTTTCTAGACCTAATACCATGAGATTTTTGATTCTGTAGGTCTAATGAAGCTAAGAAACGCACTACATTTTGAGATACACTGGTTTCATGGTGTTTTGCTTTTTAATAAGCAAACACACACAAAAGCATAAAACAAATGAATTAAGAGTAAATCTTAGTTTTTCTTTTACTTAAATTATTTAAACAGAATTATAATCAGTGAAGAATATAATATACCCAAATAAAAAGGATTTTCTCCTTTTATACTCCTGAGGTAAAATTCCTTTTATACTCCTGAGGTAAAAATCTCTCTTAAATTTTTCAGGTCAGTCCTTAAATACTTTCTATGCAAGAAGAATTGGAAATATACAAATTCATCTTCCAACTGGAAATAAAAATATGATTTTATTTTTATATATGAATATCTGTATAAATTAATTTCAGTCATTTCTGTTACAATGTAGAATATGAAAACAAAGGAAAACTAGTCTTTTTCCTTTGGCTTTTAAATATGTTATCTTTTAAATATGTTAACTATCATTAATGGGAGGAAGAAAAGAAAAGAAAATGCATGATTGAGCCCACCTGATGAAATAAGAAAACTAAAAAGGAGGCCATGCCTGAATACAGATATTGCTTATACCTTTAAAAATATTTGCCTATGAAAAATTTAAACAGTTTAAAGCTATGAAACATAATATGAGACAGCTATGGGTTCACTGCTCATATTTTAATAAAAGCTAACTTTTTTGCCAAAGTCAAAGAATGAATGTGTGTTCAGTAGGAAGACAAAGGAAGGAAGACACCTAAAAATATAACCCTGAAGATTCACTGAGTTATGTAATCGCCTCACCTTGAGTGAAGATGAAAACTGACGTGCTTACAATCAATAGAACATAGCAAGGGTGATAGGATGTCACTCCTATAAGTACATCACGTGGTGTAAGACTCCAGCGTAGTAGACTATAAAGAGCGATTTCTTTGGCCTTGAATAAGTGGGCTACTAAAACCACTCTCTTTGGGAGTGTGTAGGAAGTTAATTTAGAAGTCAGTGCACCATCCTTTCAGGAGCCTTTTATTTTTCTAATGATCAAAAAATAGATTGACATATTTAGTGCCATAATAAGTATATACAACAGCACATGCTTCCTGCATAATAGTTTCTTTTTTTTTTAAAGGATTTTATTTATTTATTAATGAGACACACACACACACAGAGGCAGAGACATAGGCAGAGGGAGAAGCAGGCTCCTTGCAGGAGCCCGATATGGGAACTCCATCACACTGGGATCACACCCCTGAGTCAAAGGCAGACGCTCAATTGCTGAGCCACCCAGGTGTCCCATAGTTTCTTTATCATAACTAAAAGTATATTTTTTGGTCAAATTGGATATGCATTAAAAACAAGGTTGAGGAAGAAACTAAAGCAATGTCAACAGAAATAACCAAAGGAGCATGCAGTCTTATCGGTCTGAAAGCACATGATGTTTCTTCTATTCAGAATATTTTCTCTCTTGATCCTGAATGGCCCCTTACACTTATATTCAGTCTTATAAATCATATTATCTCTTTATCATTCAAGATTTCCGTCACTTTCCCTTTCTGCAGTAACTGTGGATCCCACCCTTTCATATTTTCTTATTTTGATGCACTTTTATCATTATCTCAGATCATTGATTGGTTGTTCTTAAGAATTTCCATAAAAACTAAAACTTCTCAAGAATAAAGACCACATTTATCATCGCTGCTGTCCCAGCCATAGTACCTCAGACATGGTAGCCATTTAAAGAATATTAGTTGAATGAATAGAAACCATAAAGATATTGTTAAATTTCTCTTAATGCTTGGCATAGCTGCAAGTGGCAATGGTAGGAAAAACTCTTACTAATGTCCCAAAAGCAAAATATCATTGAAATAATTTAAGGAAAAAATATACTAGATAGAATTAAGATACAATTCCAGAATGAAAATGATGAAATCTAAGGTTTTTCAACATACTTGCTAAACATGAGAGAATATATAAACATAAAATATCCTCATAAACCTTTAATTTCATAATTTGGAACGCTCTCTAAACTTTTTTTAATTTTTTTAAAAGATTTTATTTATTTGAGAAAGAGAGAGAGAGCTCACAGGAGAGGTAGAGGGAAAAGCAGACTCACCACTGAGCAGGGAGTCTGTATTGGGACTCCATCCTAGGACCCCAGATCATGACCTGAGCTGAAGGCAGATATTTAACTGACTGAGCCACCCAGGCACCCCACATTTCTGTATAGACTTAAGGAGTAGAGCTTGATGGCTTGATTTGCATGTATTGTAAGATAATTACCAAAATAGGTTCAGCTAACATCCATCATCTCCTATAGATACAATTAAAAAAAAAGAAACAATTCTCCCTATAATAAGAACTATCAGGATTTACTCTTCAATTTTCTTTCTTCATTTTTTATTTTTTAAATTATTTTTTTTATTCTTCAGTTTTCCGTATATCATACACAGTAGTGTCAACCATAGTCATAATGTTGTACATTATATCACTAGCACTTATCTTAGAACGGTAAGTTTGTACCTTTAGACCATCTTCTTCCACTCCCCCAAACTCACACACGTTGCCTCTGATAACCACAAGACTGATATCCTTTTGTGTTTTTTTTTTTTAATTTAAATTTTTAAAAGATCTTCACTTACAAATGAGATCATATGGCTCTTGTCTTTTAATGTCTGAATTATTTCATTTAGCATAATGCTCTCACGGTTAATCCATGTTGTTGCAAATATAGGATTTCCTTATTTTTTATGGCTGAATATTTCATCATGTATATATAACACAACTTTTTATCCATTCATCCATCAATGGACAGTTAGGTTGTTTCCATGTCTTAAGAATTGTAAAATTTGCTGCTGTGAACTTGGGGGTACAGATACTTTTATAAGTCAATGTTTTCATTCCCTTCGGATGTATACCCAGAAATGGAATTGCTGGATCATATGGTAAGTTCTGTTTTTAATTTTTTGAGGATTCTCCATACTGTTTTCCATAGTGCCTCTACCAATTCATAATCCCGGCAACACTGTACAAGAGTTCCCTTTGCTTCACATCCATGCCAGCATTTGTCTTTTTTTTTTAAATTTTTTATTTATTTATGATAGTTACAGAGAGAGATAGAGAGAGGCAGAGACATAGGCAGAGGGAGAAGCAGGCTCCATGCACCGGGAGCCCGACGTGGGATTCGATCCCGGGTCTCCAGGATCCGCCCTGGGCCAAAGGCAGGTGCTAAACCGCTGCGCCACCCAGGGATCCCCCCATTGGTTGTCTTTTCATTGTGTTGATGGTTTCTTTTGCTGTGCAGAAGCTTTTTTACTATTAGTTAGTCCCATTTATGTTTATTTATGATTTTGTTAACCTGTGCAACAGGTGTCATATCCTAAAAGTCATTACCAAAGGCCCATGCCATGTTGAGCTTTTTTCCCGTGTTTTCTTCTAGGTGTTTCATGCTTTCAGGTCTTATTTTCAGTCTTTAATCTATTTGAAGTTAATTTTTTGAGTTGAATAAGATAGGGTTCCTGTTTTATTATTTTACATGTGAATATCCAGTTATCTTGGGCTCTTCCCCATTAGGCATTCTTGGCTCCTTGTCAAATACTAGTTGACTATATATACTTGGGCTTATTTTTGGGCTCTTGATTATGTTCCATTGATCTAGTTGTCTGTTTTTATAACTATAGCTTGAAATCAAGGAATGTGGTGTGTCATTCTTAGTTCTTTTTCCAGGTATCTTTGGCTATTTGGGATCTTTTGTGATTCCATATAAATTTTCCTTCATTTTGAGATGAAAACCTAAAATTCAAATATATTAAATAATTGTCTACTAGATGATGAGAGATTTGGAGTTTGCAATGTACTTCCAAGAATTTCTTTTAAGGGAAGTAATATTTCCCATTTCTGAAACTATGGCATAAATATACACCTTCTTTAGTAATTTCATTACTCCTTACTATATTGAAGGTACAAATAAATTTATAGCTTATTAATCTTAATTTCAAATAACATGTATCAGGACACTTTGATTTTGTTCTTTTCAATAATATTGTAGGGGCACCTGGGTGGTTAAGCATCTGCTCTTAGTTTTGTCCTAGATTGTGATCTGAGGGTCATGAGATCAAGCCCTGGTCTGCTCTGCACTGGGTGGGGAGCTCCACAGGGAGTCTGCTTGAGATTCTTTCCTTGTTCCTCTACCCTGCTCTCCCCCCAACCTCCCTCTCACATACATAAATAAATCTTAAAAAAGTAATATTGCTGTTCATCATTTAACCTAAAATGTTTTCTTTTACTTTTATTTTAGAGGAACTTTTGTTTTACTCTTTATGCAACAGCTAATGAAGAAAAGTTCTAAAGTCTAATCATTTAGCCCAAGGAACAGTAAAATGGAATGAATCCAACTTTCATTGAAGGTGACTGGAATGGAGTTTAAGGAAATAAAAAATGTATACTTTTATGTATACCTCTGTTCCTCCCCCTGGTGACAACGACACAGTAACCATAAATTACAATCCATTCACTGCTTCATTTTGTGAGTAAAAAGGGATGAGGATGTTCATTCAGTTGGGAAATCAACTGACTTCATAACACTATAGTGAAATAGTGGGAAATGCTACATAGTTGCTGTTTTGAAAATATATTTAAATTTATGTATGCATTTTCAGAAATATTCATCTCATCTCTACACATTTAATAAAAGCAATTTATTCCAATATAAATCATTTTGCTGTCATTGTGATATCCTTAGGAAATAGTTCAAATTTAGTTGATGTTCCATATGGGAAACTGAGGCATCATGAGATTAACATATGGGTTCAATTTTGCTTTGCTGTTTATTTCCATCACTTTTTTTTTAATGTATAGAAAAAGATATTTTTCTATCATCCTGCGTTATTCTGTCCTATTCAAGTACATTTATGCAGACATCTATTGAAAAACCCTGGGTCATTTGCATATATAGTTTTGCATGTTTAGTATCTAGGACATAAAATCACCTACTGACAGCTTAGGCAGTAATAGTTAATATATTTGAAAATAAACTCTTGATCCTTTTTTTAAAAAATCTATACTGTATAGTCTTTTCCATGTTTGTCAGTAGAAACTCTATTCTCCTAGTTTTTCAGAAAAAAAATGTATTTTGAAATATATGCATGTTCAACTCATCCGTGACTCTTCTCACACTCCACATGCTATTAGTCAGGAAATAGTGTTGACTGTACCTTCAAAATGTATCCAGGATCTAACCTCTTCCCACCACTTCACCTATCACATATATTCATCACTGCAACACCGTTAGCATCCTAAAGATATTAAACGGAACAAAATCTTGCAGTCTATTGGGAAATAGTGAGGCTGTGGACTTAAAAACAAGACGTCTGATCAGGGAAGGATGTGAAAGTAAAGTATAATTTCTAAGATTATTCAGAAAATAAAGGGCAGAATCAGCATAAAATTCATTTTTTATTGTTATACTTAAGTAAGATGATAGATGAAATTCAGAAAGTACTCTTTTTGCATTTATATAAACACCTGCCTGATTTGCATTCAATATGTGCCAAGTACATATTCATGGATACAGTTTTAGTTCAGTTTATTGATAAATATCTATTGTATATTTAAACATGCACTAATATTGGCACGAGGGTGCTTTCACAAAATGCCTCTTCTGACTATCACAACAGCCCCGCAGGTTTCTATTGCTATTCTTTCTTTATTGCCCATGAAGATATTATCTTTTCTGTATGTACACACATAATTCTAATCCTCTGTGTGAAGGTTTGGCAAACTTTCTGGTAAAGAGCCAGATAGTAAATATAAATATATATCTATTTATATGTATATATGGGTTTTGTTTTGTTTTGTTTGTTTTTCTGTTTTACTTTGCTGGCTATGTAGTCTCTGTTGCAACTATACAACTCTGGCAGGATGGAGAGAAAGCACTCATAGCAAATAAATGTAAATGAATGTGTGGGTGTGTGTTAGATGGTAACCTTATTTACAGAATTAGGTGGCAGGCTAGGTTTAGCCCATAGGCCATAGTTGGCAAACTGTTGTACACTACAAGGGCTATGGCAATTCCACTTATATTGAAAGTGCCCCCTCAAAACTTTATTGAATTAATATTTACATTAGCTTGGCAAAGCATGTAGTTTTACAACCTAAAAGGAATAGGATTTTTAAAAAGCATTCTATATTTTTTTAACTAAATAAATCAGAAAGTCAGTGAATATACCAAATTTTACTTTAGCTTTCTGAAGTATTATATTTAGTAATATAATATGTATCATAAACATGTCTCTCTATAAGATGAGTTGGTGAAATTTAGTTTATAGCCCTTTAAATTTATTTTAGTATACATAAGCAGGTACAATATGCTTATAAAAGAATTTATAAGTTGACCTGCTTGCTGCAATTCAGAAAAACTTATATGGCAAAATAGCATGTGAGTTTCTTACATTTTATGAGTGGTTTGAATAACTATAACACATACTCATATACTATGTTCAGATCACACCTTTGTTATATTTTTAATTACTTTTTAACAGATTTTATTTATTTGACACAGAGAGGGAAAGAACAAGCAGGATGAGCAGAGGGCAGAGGAGGAGGGAAATGCAGGCTCCCTGCTGAGCCAGAAGTCCATTTTGGGGCTCCCTTCCAGGACCCAGGGATCATGACCTGAGCTGAAGGCAGATGCTTAACTGACTGAGCCACCCCGGCACCTCTATATTTTAAATTATTAAGTAGAAAAATACATGGAGACTTTCTTTGGTCATAAAAATTGTGAACATATTTTAAATGTTATTTTTCAACATATTTGTAAAACATTTTATACTCTTAAATAACTGAGTGTACTAAATATGATTATTTAATTATTTAATATGCTGTAATTAGGGCCATGTATTTATGGTAGCTATCTAGTTTTGATTATTAAGGATGTTATAATCACCACATGTTTAAATGCAGAAAACAGAACAGCTAAATTCAAAGGCTTATGAGTAGTGAAAAATAAGCTAGCTGTTCATATACCCCTGGGGCTATGGATTAGTTACTCTGTATTTCAGTCCTTTACTTTTGGTATATTTTTGAAATATATTGTATATGATTTGTATTGAAAATCTTGGGTGTTACATTGATTTTATTCAAGGATTATAGTTCATCCAACTTCAGAGTTGTTATCTTGGGTATCTAAAATTTCTAAAATTGCTTGCCAAGTTTTAACAACAAGCTGTATAATCCCAGATCAGACACTGCCTCCTGTGTATTATTCAACAACAAATTGGATAGAGTAGAATTTCGGTAAATTATGTATCAGAGTAAACATGTCTTATGTATAATGCAGATTTATAATTATAACATATTTAATCATTAAAGCAATCTTAATCTTAATTGTTTTCTAATTTGACCTTTAAAGTTTTTAGGCTTAACACATTTCATGCCACCTAAATTTCTTACTAATTAGTTTCATAGCAAGTGTTCATTCATTAACATGATACTTTATCCCTAATTTATATTCCAAATTTGATTTACATTTCAATATGGTTTGAAAAAAGGAGATTTGGTACATGTATTAATGCAGATTTCTTTCATAAAGGCCAAATAGAGGGAAATGTCTTACCCTCAAAAAAAGCCAGCAGTAATTATATTTTTAATGTTTTGCCTAAAGTTAGGAAAGAAATAGTCTCAAGTCTTTCCACCAAAAACATGAGCATTCCTAGGCCTGTTGGTTAAAGGTAAATGTATGATACAGCTGTTGTAGGCATAGAGGTGGGGAAGGGAGATGAATATTAGTGTTTGTTATGCCTTCTTGTGTAAAAGAATACAACAATAGCAAAGGAAAATAGGAAGGATGTACTTTTCAGATTGTAGATGTTATGTTTTTGTTATTCTTGTGAACTGTTTATAATTTTGTTTGATTGTTTATGTGTTGATTGACTTGGGTCCCCCCCCCCCAAATTCATATGTCAATGCCCTTAATCCCCAGTGTGACTATATTTGGAATTAGGGTTTTTACAGCGGTAATTATCCTTAAATGAGGTCATAAAGGTGGGGCCCTAATCCAATAGGACTAGTGTCCTTATAAGAGGAGGAAAAGGCACCAGAGATGTGCTCATAAAGGAGGAGTCATGTGCAGGATAGAGTGAGGAGGCAGCCTACTGCAAGCCAAGGAGAGGCCTCCCAAGAAACCAGACCTGCTGGCACCTTGATCATGGACTTCTAGACTCTGTAATTGTGAGAAAATACAGGTTTTAAGCATGTGCTATGCTTAAAAACACCCAGTCTATGGTATTTTGTTAGGGCAGCCCTAGTGGACTAATAGAATTGGTGTATAATAAGTATATGGTAAAGTGCACAAATTATAAGTATTCCTTGATGAATTTCCATATGGAACATAACCCATGAGGCCACTCCACATATTATGATATATGAATTTATTAGCACCTCAGAAACTCCATCAGGTGTCTTTCCACCTACTGCATCACCAGAGGGAACCATTTGTTTGCCTTGTTCTCTAAACAAACAAACATACACACACAAATAAAGCCGGAGTTGTTACAATATACATATATCAGTATACAATAAGTTCTCTTTTATTTCTAACTTAATTAGCTCAACATTAAGCGTATGACATTCATTTGATGTGTTGTTCATTTCTATATTTCATTCATTCTCATTGTCTTTTGTCATCTGTTAGATGAATATAAGACATACATTTATTTATTCTACTATTGATGGACATTTGAATAGTTTGCAGTTTGGGACTATTATAAATAGTACTTCTTTGAACATTCTTATATATATCTTTAACTGAACATATGCACACAGCTGTAAATGATATACCTAACATATTTATATTAGATATATAACTAGAATTAAAATTACTGGGTCCATATATTCTTTTGACTAGATTTATACCATTGTTGCTTCATTTGTGACCATGACCACAACTGAAACAAGAGACAGAGGAGTGCGGAATCTTGTCATGTTCTATTAGGGGATTTTACTGTAATGTTTACTGTATTTCTTCTTCAGTCTTCTTCTGGTCCCAGTGGTTGTTAGAAATAATATTAGGCGGGGATCCCTGGGTGGCTCAGCAGTTTAGCACCTGCCTTTGGCCCCGGGATGTGATCCTGGAGACCCAGGATTGAGTCCCACATGGGGCTCCCTGCATGGAGCCTGCTTCTCACTTTGCCTGTGTCTCTGCCTCTCTTTCTCTCTCTGTGTCTCCCATGAATAAATAAATAAAATCTTAAAAAAAAGAAATGATATTAGGCATGCATATGAGAAAGTGTATATGTATGTATGTATAATTGGAATGTGATAATAAGCCATGCATAAATTTAATATCTTCTGAATCACTTTCTTCTATATATTTGTTTTCATATATTGTATTTTAGAACCTTTATTGTCATGTCCATATAAGTTAATATCTAAGTCTCCCCAGCCATTATGACTCCTTTATGGTCTAGGTTGGATGTTTCCTAAGGTTATATCTTATGTTCCTTTCCTTTATGTACTTGCAAGCTATCTCTTGACTCTCTCATCTCTTCTTAAAATGTAAATATTACATCAATGTAGAGAATATAAAATTGGCTTCCGGTTTGAGTTCTGAAACAAAGACTCAGAGCTTTTGTTCATGTGAAATAAAACAGCTTATCAGACACATAGATAATGGAAATAATCAGTCCCACTATAGTCATATCTAATCATACCATGTGATGCACACTAATTTTTTGGTCAATTCTACTTGTGATCTTATAAGTGCAAGAGCTTTAAAGTGGAATATGCTTGCATTGTTTACTACCTGAATCATCCTAAGAAAGGTTCCCTACCTAAACTCCACGTTTCTCATTTGTAAAAAATGGAGAAAATGACACCTATTAGAGTGTGATGGTTTATATATAATTGTGTTATTCATAACATCTCAGAGTGGAAGCAGCAAATTGCTGAAAGTCAGGCTACAAGTATCACAAAAAGAATGTCTTTCTTTCTCTTTCTCCACCAACTTCAAAAATGTAGAAACATACCTGAAGACTTGCTGATAGTCCAGTGAGAAATTGGGGCTATATGGCTTTCATTTCCTCTAGGTCTTGTAGAATTTATTATTCTAAAAATGCAAAGATTAGGGCTGGACCTGAGGTGTAATGCAGAATGAGTGTAAAACTTATATGCAGGCTGTGGCTGTGACTTTAGACATGACACCAAGATGTACAACACTGTCTTTTAGTGTGAGTTGTCCCAAGGACATTGTGGTTTTAATACATTTCTGAGTACCCTGTGGAAGATTTATGTTTCTTTCTCATTGTTTAATATGAACTGATTTAAATCTTACAGCTTTTAAACTTGAGTGCATTATATTTATAAAATTGTTGTATTGTGACAAATGATTTAAAAGAGTAAAACATCTTTTTTCTTTTTAAAAATATTTTTTTTGTAGCTTAAATCTGACACATTACATCATTGCCTGCCTGGATACCTTTGTGCGTTAGATTATAAATACTGTTTTATAGTATATAGTACTTAAAAGAAATTTAATAAAAATGCATTTTATTTGTTATATACTTACTGTGTTGCTTTTGAAAAGGAACAATTTATTTCAGTATAAGCTAGCATCTTGACTATGAAGAAATGTCAAGCATTTGATGGCCTGCTTATTTTGCTTTAATTTTGAAAGTCTCTTACATACTCATACTGGGCTTGCAATCTTCTAAGTTATCCAGGGACCTGAACTATCATTTTTTGAAGCAAGATGGATGTTTACCCTGCCTGGGATGCACTTAATATGGCAGCAGCGCAACAGAATAAGTGACCTCTCTCTGGGTGGAAGTCTCAAGTGTATACATAGATTAATGTACTTCTCCAGAGAGTGATCACTGAGCAGATTCTTATTAGTCAATTTATTCAGTTGATTAAAGATGAGTAATCATATTGTATTTTGAAGAACTCTCTTAGTTATTAATTTGAACCACAGAAAACAGGAGAGCCAATTCACCTTAGCTCCTGAAATTGTGTGCAGAGAATTAGATACTTCACATTGCCATGCATATGCACTGGTTAAGCATGGAGAGAGAATATAAAGTTTCTGCTGTTATGTTCTATCTAGGTGTAAGTGCAGATAAGCCTTTGATCTTTAAGGCATAGAGGATCTGTAATTAATTGATGGAAAATGTACCTTCTACCCAAAGAGCATTTTATAAAGTGATTTTAAAGATGCTTGCTAAATGAAAAACAGGCTTAATAGATAATCTGGATTGTGTTGACTTTAGAAATATTGTGATTTAAACAGAAACTTATGCCAGCAGGATTGTATTTTTAATCTATTGTCTTGTGATTGTATCTGTGGATTTTAACATTGTATGACACTGTGAATGTATCTATAGAGATTGATATAGAAGTGATTTTTTTTTTTTGCAAGAAAGGTTCAATGTGGCATGCTATGCTTAATTTGAAGTGCAATTCATTTTGATGTTATTTGCATAGAAAAGCATAATGTATATAAGATAAAGAGATTTTTCATAACAAAACTCCTCAAAACATAATGTTTATTTCTGTCAAATTTCTAACAAATTATGAGGTAAACCATTGTATCTCCAGAATGTCTTGTAGATATGGAGTTAGGGCCATTCTTCACAGGAAAATTGTCCTAAATCTGTGTTTTCATAGGATAATGTACACTTTTCTCTGTTAAAGAGATCCAGAAAAAAAATCTTATTTTAAAATTATGTAATTATTTAAAGAATTAAGGCAATATAGCAAATCCGACATAATTAGGAAAACAACAGAGTGATATTTAAAAATCCTAATTCTAAAAAAAAAAACTAATTCAGAAATAACAACAGATAACATTGTCAATCAGGTATATTTTAATATATATATATATATATATAGATAGACTAATGGAAATACTCTATGAAAACAGAACCAAATCATAATTGCTTTATGTACATTTAAAAATGGTGAACTCTGGGGCACCTGGGTGGCTCAGGGGTTGGGCATCTGTCTTCCGCTCAGGGCATGACCCCGGAGTCCTGGGATGGAGTCCCGCATCAGGCTCCCTGTGTGGAGTCTGCTTCTCCCTCTGCCTGTGTCTCTGCACCTCTCTCTGTGTCTCTCATGACTGAATAGATAAAATCTTGGAAAAAAAAAAAAAAAGGTGAACAGAGAGGATGGTTTATGCAAGACAGCCTTAGCATATAGAATGCATGCTTGCTGTCTTTCTCTGTCTGCTGTAGTCCCAAGTTCCGGTATCCTTTCAGTTGTATCATTATGATTTGAACAAAGTCATGGGCTCTGGTCTAGACTGGGAGGAGACAGTGGACACCAGAGGACAAACCTAGTGACCAACTGCGGAAAGCCCTGAAGCAAGAATAACAGCATTTTCTAGAGATACTTTGGCCCTTAGGAATCTAAGAAAAAGAACCACTCTGGTCTGAGCGAGTAGCTCTGGAAGGACCTGCTGACATCTCTAATCCCAATGATTATAGGGCTAAGGACCAGTTTTACTCTATCTCTGCAAAAGTTGCTAATGCAACTGTGCGGGGGACAAGATGAACAAGGCAGCTTTTCTCAGTATTGTTTAGCATTCTAAAAATCCCAGTTCCAATGTGTGAACATTTTCATACTTATCTTTTAATGCATATTTATGAAAGTCTATATACGATATGTATTAAAAAGTAAATTACAGAGATTCCCAGTTGTCCTCCTATTAGTCCTCTCCTTTTAAAGGAAGAATTGGAATTCCTCATGTTGAGCTGGGAACATGGTTTCTCAGAATAGAAGCATACTTTTGCCCAACTTGTATTCATAAATAAGTAAGACTGACCAACAACAATGAAATACTATAAGGTATTGGTTTGTCAAATTAATCTCAGGTAAATCAGAGATCTTACCAAGTATTAGGCTTTATTAGTAATTTCAAGTACTCAGGTAATCACAAGGCAATATAAAAAGTTAGTCCAGGACTTCTAATGGGCTTCCCAGGCTGTTTTACTGCATCAGATTTCTTGGATCCTGACTTTAACATGAGGTATCAAATGATGTGTGCAACTGCAAATCACATCACAAAAGAGAATCATCTCAGTTATGAAACATTTGCATTTTATATTCAGATAGTGATAGAGCCTCAGTGACACTTTCCAGGGATCCATTCCCCATAGATCCATAGATTTTATGTTGTTTCTTATAAACAATCCTAAACCACCTGCTAAATATCTCCTGCTAAATGTGTCCCATAGATACAGACTCTGCTGCTAGCAAATATCATTAGTTGGCTTGCCAGGAAGTCTGTGATTAACATGCCTAAAAGGACATTAAAACAGGTCACTGCCTTCTTTCTTTCTTTGAATGTATATTGGATTCTTAACTCTTTCCTTCTCAGGTAGATAAGCAGAAGTAATCTCTAAATCATAGGCAGTGTCCCTGGCATTAGAGAGTATACTTTTTTTTTTTTCCTCATCCCAAGTAGAGTGTGGATGTAGTAGATGGAAATCTGCCAGCCCTCCGCAGTGGAAACTTTTTGCCAAGGGGAGAAACAATGTTAAAAGAACCTATATCCCTATGGAATTGCAGGGACATATCAGTACTAACATGTCTACTTCCAGCCTTTTTCAATATCAGGGAAAAGTGAATGTCTATCTTGTTTAAATTCCTGTTATTTTATATGTTTTGAAACTCTCATGTGACTCTAATGACAACCGAAAAAATTGGAATCTATTAGAGAACTGTACATGACAGAACCAAAAATGTGTCACTTTGGAATAATAGGAGACGACAGGTTGTAATATGAAGTGCTTATATATTGCAGGCTGGCAATCTGATGATGCCTGTTATATATGGAAGTTGTATTATTACATTTTTGGAGAAAGCCCAAGGCAGCGTTAGGGGGAATAGTTGAAAATTAATAATGTTGGTCTTGGTTGTCCATTTTTTTGCCATTTCTAATCCTTCAAGAAGTACTGAGCTAGAAATAGATGGTCAGTCTTCAAGTAGAGATAGAATGGGATGAAACTTTGCTAAAGGAAGCATACTTAGTGGCTTAAATATGTAGTTTGGAGCCCTGGCGAATTGAAAGAAAATGTAAAAACTCCAAACCATATCATTATATATATTTTGGTTGTAACTCAGAAGACTTAGCAGTTAGTACGATTAAATACTTCGGGCTTACACACAGCTAGGTGTGGCTATGATATTAAATTTTGCCGAAAGAATGTAAGAAGATACAGTTTGGGAACTTTGGAGGAACTGACCTTAAAGGAAAGGGGGATTAATATGTCTTTTTGAATTTCCTACTGGTTGAATATAAATACAATTGCTTGAGCTCTAACAACATTTTTAGAACTTAACATGGTCTTGGGGATGGAAGCCAAATATGGTAGAGCAACATGGCTGAAAAAGCCAGGCACTCTGACCAAATAGAAGTCCTGGATTTACATCTCGGATATGAGAGAAAATTAAATTCTAATTAGAAACTTCAATTATTTGAGTTGCTTCTGATACTCATAATAAAATAAAACCCAACTATGGTATATTTGTGAGAAGCAAAGTGCTAAAGAGACACTGACATAAAGTAGGTCATGCAATATTAAGAAAAAAATAAATATTATAGAAAACAAATGGAACATAGAAATATGCATTGCATTTTTATACAATGGAATTTTGTGTTCAAACATTAGGTATAAAATAAAATAATAAACTGATAACAATTTATCCTCTCTCTATAATTTTGAAATCATAAACAAATATACACCAAAGAATCCAGTTAAATATTTAATAATAGGATTATTTGAAATGCATGCTTCAGTTTACATCAGTATATTTGATTAGCTAATATAATAAAATTAAAAACCCAAAAATTGGGGAATAAATAAGGTTATGTGACACTAGACATTGGGGAGACAAACACCCAAGTCAACATTACTCTGATGATATCTGCTGTTGAGTTTTCATTTTCATGGCTGCGCAGGGTATAGGAGGCTGGAAAAAAGTCTAGGGGTCCCCCAGGTTTGGAAATCTAATTGGAAACTTATAAAAAAAATTAGGATTCAACGGGATATACCCTTTGCAAATTTAAATAAAAAATAAACCCACAATACGGAGATAAAAAGAACACTTTCTGGTCTTGATAGTTCTGTATAAATTGGTGCTAGCGATAGCATCCTCTAGGACAATTTACAACCACAAAGCAGTTCTCCCATGATTTTGTGTTCTAAATCAATGTTTACCTTGTGGTAAAACACACACACACACACACACACACACACACACACAAATAAAACAAAACAAAACAAAACAAAACAAAACAAAACAAAACAAAACAACAACAACAAAAAAAACAAAATCCTCCTGAGTAGAATTTAAATGAAGAGATTCTTGGGTCAGTAGTGCTTCAAGTGACTGGTAGAACTGAATTCATGTGTTCTTCTGAAGGAAAACAACTTCAGTTCATTGTAAAAATCACAAAATCAACATGGAAACAAGGCATGCTACAAGAAAGTTAGAATATATGTCAGACAGAAGATTGAGTTCCACAACATTTTAGTTATATAGAGCATCCAATAAAGATGATAAATAATGAAAGAATGGCTTTAAAATTAAGGAGGAAATAAGAGATAACGGTGAATATGAAAAATCCATTTAAAACTTTTAGGAAAAATGTTGTAATAATTGAAATATAAAACTCAGTGGAAGGGTTAGGGAGCAGCTAAAAGTCAGCAGAAGAAAGAACTAGAGCATGAAAAGTAGATGCAAATAAATTATCTAGAATAGGTGATGCTATGACAGGGATAGGAAACAGTAAGACATTGAGTCATTAATGACACAATGGAAAAGTCCAATGCATAGTGTGTTGATGTTCTCTTAGATGTAACACGAGTAATGAGAAAGAAAGAAATACGCATTCTGGTGATGACTGCAAATTCTCTAAAACCTAAGGCACTATGATTGTACCAAATAAGTTCCATGAATCTGAAACAGAATACATTAAAAGGAAACTAAACCTGGGCATAGATAATAGTGAAACTTCGGAGAAACGAAGATAGATAATGACAACCAGAAAGAAAAGACTGATCACTTACGACTGATCACTTAGAATGACAGACCCCATGGGTAACTTTTCAGACATCAACGACGGCAGTTGAAAGTCAGTGGAATAACTGTTAAGCAACTATATTCTGTTTATTTCCCTCTCTTTTTAATTTATTTTCATATTTAGGAATTGCAGTTGGGTTTTGCTAATCTCCACAGATAGGATCATACTGTTTTACTCCTTCGGTTGGCACATGTAGGAAATCATATTGATGAATTTATAAGGTTTTTTTTCTTTTTGCTATATTGTAATATTTGATTGCTAAAATTTAATTAGGACTTTTCCATAAGTCAGATGATCTACAGTTCCCTTTCCATTTATTTCTGTTCTTCATTCTTTTTTTTTCAGTCTTTTTTTTTTTTAAAGATTTTATTTATTTATTCATGAGAGACACAGAGGCAGAGACATAGGCAGAGAGAGAAGCAGGCTCCCTGCAGGGAGCCCGATGTAGGACTTGATCCCGGGACTCCAGGATCATGCTCTGGACCAAAGGCAGGCGCTAAACTTCTGAGCCACCCAGGGATCCCCTATGCTTCATTCTTTATCAAGTTTTAGAATTAAGCAAAGCTGATATTTTAAATGTTTTGAGCTTTTCTTTTCTTTTTTTCTTTCCTATGGTCTGGGATGGAGATAGTAATGTAAATGCATGCTTTAGTTAGCAGCTAATTTTCCACCACTTAGACAGTTACAATGAAATAATTGTTCTTCAAGTATCTTTTCTTGCCTACCTTGCACCTATCCTGAATGCACCCTATACTCCAAATACCCAAATTTATTTTATCATAAGTTCATGACTAGAACACATGTGATGTCTTTCTTTAATGCTAATAATGTCTTTATTTTGAAGAATCATTCCAAAGGTCATCGTAATATAACTTCCCTAAACACCACATTCAGAGACATATATAACATCCTCATGGCAATTCACATTTTCTACCATCATACCCCACTGGAGGTATTCGTTTAAATGTCCGTCCAATCCTCTAGGCATTAGCAACAATATTGGATCCTCTGTTTTTGATTGAGAAAAACAATGGATAAATATATAATCACTTCAGACACCTCAAAGTCTAATGTATTCTTTCAGCACTGTGCTTCTCAGGTTATGAAGATAGAGATACAGAGAACTGAGCAGCACAGTTTTGATTAACAGAAACTGACTACTTTTGCAGAATTAACCTTTTTTTTAAGTTGTCCCATGTCAAAAAAGATAACAATTAACAGTGTCATGTTTGCAGTTTTGTCTACTGCCAAGACTGAATATAGAATTTGTACATAGTAAGCAAAAAATATTTTGGGGGGGTTAGTGCTTGATACATGTCTATTCAGTAAGCACAATTAGCATAGCATACAACTTTGAGGAAAAAAATAAGCATTATTAGAAATAAAAATGAGATGACATTAGTGACATAATCTTTCAAAGTGATCCTTCTTACATGCAAAAGAACATGGATTTTTTTCCAAGATGAATTTAGAGCTGTCTACTTTGCACACTTAAATTTTGCTTTCCTAAAAAGAGAAAAACTATGTATAATAATGTGTTTTGTTGGTGTGTTTATGTTGTGTATGAGAGAGATGAGGTTTTTAGTATCATCGTATTATAGCAGGAGCTCGCCAAGAAAAATAATGGCGATGACCTAAGAATATTTTAATGTTGTGCTTCACCCTCAAGAAGTGAATTTTTATGTACATGTATTGCTAAATCCAACATTCTTCTTAAAATTATTTGGGATGCAAACCTGGGATGCTACTATTGAAATCGATCCTAGAAATTGGAGCAGATTGTACATTTACTTTTTTATACAGATCTAGTTAAGTGATGACATATTTATAATAATAAAGTTATAAGTCAAAGTGAAATTATTCTGAAAGTGACTTTCTATCACTTTGCCTCCTTTTTGATCTTGAACACTGCTAGAGTAGCGCCAAAGCTCTAATTTCAAAGTTTGAAATGCAGCTGACCAGTCACTAGCAAAAAGCAGTTGGAGCCTGAAGCAGTCATCAAGTCATCAACACCTCAGGAAAATTTTGAACGTCTCTGAAATTGAACTTTTTCTAAGGTATGGTATAGAGACTCATATTATTTTCATACAAATTCGGATAGATAAAAAAATTGCTTGAAGCATCCATGAAATGTGCCTTGGATATCCCAACGATACATCAGGCTCACTGGTTTAATAAGAGTCCTCAAAATTTGATCTTTGATGTCACAATATTTGATTGTGATATTTTTGTATAGCACAAATGAATCTGCAGTTTTATAATGATCTCAAAAGAATGCACTCTCACAAATATCTGAATATAAAGACTTCTCATTAAATATATAAAGTAGAAAAAGTTTAATAAATGAACAATATTTTTTATCCTAGCTCATGAATTTTCTTGAAGCTGGTAATATATTTCTCATCAAAAGCACATTGTAATATCTAATCTTTATCTAGCCACAAATTAACTAGGAAACCAAAGTATATACTAAAAAAGGAATCTCTTTTTTAAATGCCACAATCAAGTCAATGCTGTCCTGCTTAACTTGATGAAAGAAGCCAAATCATTTTAAGCATAATATTTTTTAAGCAAGCACTCCTTTTATTGGAAGAACTAATGCACATTTTTTATTAAGTTGAAATTCAAAGTACTTATTTTTCACTATTCTACACTAAATATGCAAGGATAGAATTGGTAACTAATACACTGCAGAGAAAGCACCAACTGTCAAGTCAACCATGCTGATTTGAACTCAAGTTTTTCTGTTTACATCTAGGATGATGTAGGAGAAATTACTTATTGGAATCTAATTTCTTAACTTTTAAAATGTAAATAATAATAATAACAAATGCTGGCAAAAGACCTCAGGGGAGTTAGGTATTGACCAGATTATGGTGCTACCTATCATCTAACTTAAAGTTAAAACTGATGTATACTAACCAGACAACGTTTGCTATCAGATAAGGAATATGCAAAAAACTCATATATTCTTTATTCAAATTTCTTATGTTCATTTTGGGGAAGTGGAGTCATTTAAGAATATTTCATCAGGTTGATTTTTTTTTTCATTTCAAACTAAATCTTAACTACTAGGTAGGTAAATGTAGCTTTCTTACTTGATTTTCTTAAAAGGTTAGGATTCTTGAGGTTTTTAAGTAATGAATAATGAAAATAATTACAGGTATGATTTATATGTCTTTATATTAGTGTAAAGTCAATTTTGAGAAAGTTGATATATTTAATGTCAAATGTTAGTGTTTTGTGTTTTTTTTTTTTAATCTTAGTGTTTTTAAGAAATTTTGATTTCTGAGGCACCTGGGTGGCTCAGTTGGTTAAGTGTCTGCCTTTGGCTGGGGTTATGATCCCAGGGTCCTGGGATGAACCCTGCATTGGGCTCCCTGATCAGCAAGGTGCCTGCTTCTCCCTCTCCCGCTGCCCCTCCCCCTGCTCTCACACATGCTCTCTCTCCCTCTCTCAAAAAAAGAAAATATTTAAATAAAAAGAAATTTGAATTTCTTAAAATATACAGAAGCAGCCATTTTTATAGAATGCCTAACATCGTAGATGAGCGCTGTATTATAAATGGCAGCTTTGTCTCCAATATGCACATAAGTATTAATTGTAAAATCATAATTCCTTTTTATATTTGATGAACAAATATTTTAATACAGTAAGAATTTCTTATGCAGAATGTCTTTGGAAAGCCAAATATGTTTTTGTTAAGCTTTAAAATTTCTCAGAATATATATTTAGGCTTTTTAAATGCTATAGTCATTCGTGATTTTAATAATGATTCTCTGATTTCTAACCATATACCAGGTATATCACTGTTCTCTGTACTTTGCATGTAGTCTTTTCAACAAACCTGGAGTTGGGCACTCTTACCCATCCTCAACCCTGTTTACCTGTAAAGAAATTGAGTTTCAAGCAGATGAAAAGCCAGTTCTCTGGTGCTTCATTTCATGAGTTTTAATGGCAAAACTGTGTAGGCTTGAAAAAAACCACTCTATGCAAAAAAACGAGAAAGAAAAACACACACACAAAACCCCACAAGCAAACAAAAACAGGCAAGCAGGAGATTCCCTTTAAAAGGTAAGAACTTAACATTTTATTTTATAGTTGCTAGAGTTCAACTAATTTGAGAATACTATAATAATAAATAATAAATACTATTCATGGGATCATTATATCACCCAAGTATGAGAATGGAACAAAGCAAGAAAATAAAAGAAATGGCATCATGAGCATTTATTACATTACAAACAATTTACATTTAATCCTCACAGAAAGTATATTTGGTAGATACTTCGATTTCCATTTTAGAGATGAAGACCTTTGGATTTAAGGAAGTTAGAGATTTTGTCCAAGCTCAGAAGTTTAGAATAGCTGGAATTAGGACTTAAATATAAATGGTTCCACTCTAGAAGTCTTATTATGCTTGGTTACTGTATCAAACTTGGCATATAACACCCCCCCCCCCAAAGCATAACAAAATTCAGGTCTAATATCTGCCTTGTAAAGAAAGAAAAATCCAGATTAGTTAAATTCATGATCAGAATCACATTTTTTTAATTTATCACCTTGTTCAAAGTAGATGGCAAAAAGGCCCATGTAAATATTATGTGTGGAGATATGGAGAGGTTAGACAACACTCTGAGTATCTATGGATGTGGGAACCTCAGGAAGTTAAAGTCTATGTATTAACTAGAGTGGGCTGAAAGAACAAAAAAATTATAACTTACACATTTTTAAAATATGTATTTCATTTCATATTTTTCCCTGAAACTTTGGTGTTTTACTGTGAATCTTAAGCCCAGGATGGCCCAGATATTGACAGAAGAGCTTTGAGCAAATTTACCTCATTTTCAGCAATGAAGAATACTTATTTTCACTTTTATTTGTATTTGAGTTCGAAGTTATATTCATTTCATACCACAGTTGTTTCAATTGGAGTCTAAAAAATCTCAATCTGAGAAAATATTTTGGTAGTACTCTCTATGCACAAGTAGTGCCTGCCTGAGCACGTCATACTCACAATATAGTGTATTGGGCCCTGTATTTAGGCTGAGGTCAAATGCCTTGAAATTCTTCATTTCCATTTTTTTTTCAGTGTGAAGCAAATACTCCCCCCTGCTTCTAAACAAAAGAAATTTATTTTTCTTGAAGTTCTGGAGGCTAGACTGAGAGGTCAGAAGCGTTGGTTTCTTTTGAGACCTCTCTCCTTGGCCTGTAGATGGCCACTTTCTACCTGTGTCCTCAGATGGTCTTTTTGGGCTTAATCTCTGCTTCTAAAAATTAAAAATAAATGGAAACATAGTTGACATATATTAAATAATTTCCAGGTGTGCAACGTAGGGATTCAGCAATCATGCGCAGTAAGAAATGCTTATCATGATAAGTATATTACCATGTTATTGATTATATTCCCTATGCTGTACTTTTCATCCCCACAAATCTCATGTATTTTATCTCCTCTTCAAACTTGGGATATTATTTATTTTCTTTTGATATTTGATATGTATAGCATTTTTTTTTAACAGTCACATCATCACACTGAAAGATCTCATCATTTGGGATTGTGGACACCTTTTTCTAAAACTGTATAGAACAGCCTTGGAGGAAATTAAATCTGGAATTTTTCTGACACTTTCACGTAATGGTGCTGACAAAGATTGTCTAATTCAATAAGAATCACATGTGCAGGAGTAAAAAAAGTTGATATCAAAAACAGGAAATAAAGCAGCACACTATACCTATAGTTAAACTGAACATGGTGATAATATAGAAGAGTAAACATCCTGTAACAGGCAGTGAACATCAGAGAGTTCTATCAGAATACATGGACTGTAGAGTTTTGTTGTTGTCATTTGTTTGTTTCGATAGTTGGTACCTACTTACATATATGTAATTTCTTAAGTTTTTGGGACATTTCTTTAGAGGGTATAGGATTTAGACTTTGTGTACTTCATATACATCTACATTTCTAGATTTGAAAGATGATTCTTCTGAAACTCGTATCTGAAACTAAGGATGGAAGACCCTTGATAATATTAATCAGGACTTGATTAGAACATAAAACTATTTGAATTCTAACCAATTTAGTTTACATTTTATCTAGTAACTTGGGGTGATGGTGGGATATTGATAAAGGTGATTTTGTAGAATGTAATCATTCCAGAGAAAAGTAATCAATTCTGGATAGATGAATTGTTTGACAGCAAAACAATTTGAAATGAATCTGACATAACTATAAGGCGTGAAAGCCTGGGCCACATCTGCAAAAAAGGAATAGATGTAAAATATATTGCAAAGTTAGCATTTCATGTGAGGAAAGATCCAAGTAAATAATTTATGAACAAGCTGTGCATGTATTAAAATGGATACAAAGTAATAAGTATAATTGCATCATTGTTTTACAGCTATATCTTGTATTTGCAAAGTCCATTTCTCATTTTCCTACATCCTTTCACTTGAATTATCTGACTTCTTTGCTCAGATGAAGTCTAATTTTTTATTCTAACGTATTGAAAGAACTTGTTTATATATTATTTAAATTTCTTGTTTCCGCTATTAGTCATGTGTTTCAGTAGTTTAGTAATAAATTATCTTTTTAATTAAAGATGTAGTTAGTGGTGGTAGGTATGTAGGTAGGTAGATAGAGAAACAGGAATAAATATGCAGTTGCAAAGCAGAAGAGAGGAAAAAGATGTTAAAAAGACTTGGTGTTCAAATCTTAGTAGCAATTATTTAAAGGCATTCATAGAATGAATTTTAATAAATATTTTTACTTTATTTAAAATATCAGAATGGGAGACATGTTCACAGCCTCAATTTTATACATGTGCTAATTATTTAACTAATAATCATTTCCTCTTTGTGAAGTTGAGTTAATTTAAAATAATTAAATCACCATGTCCATTTTGCACTTTGAGCCTTCCTAGAATAAGCAATGAAAATGGCAAATGAAATTGAAAAATGATGGCGTCTCAGCTCTTTTGAAAAAAATAAATATGCAACCAGAGCATGTAAACCCACTGTCACTTCATATAGTAGCAATCTAGACTAAAATGAAGATGAAACAGCTTTCCTGGCTGGAATGAAGATATCAACTGCATTAAATTAGATTTTTTGGTACTTAAGTGAAAGACAGTTTTTCCAGTATCTGAATTACCTGCCTCAAATCACTTCATAAATTGGACTAAACAGTATTGAGTTTGGGGGTTGTTTTTCTATTCCCTTTTGTTGACACGAAGTTCAGTGCTCCATTCCTTTTTTTAACTATGAGAGAAGCTACAATAACAGAGACTATATAAGTAATGTAGAAATGAAATGTTTCAAATTGCATTCGTGTCCCCGATGTCTACTTTAGAGCTGTCCCAAGAAAAGCACATATTTTGAAGTAGTTTTAGAGGGCACTTCTTTTGAATGGATAATAATTTATTTCATGAGGTACACATTTTCTTTTGAAAACAAGAGGAAAATAATTTCCTCTTTGTTCGCTTTTCAGTATAATCATGTAGACAATGTTTGTACTTTCACCGATCACCTCAGTTTCCAGAGAGTTAGAACAGATATTTTAATTGCAAGTACATATATACTCTTACTGTTAATCTTCCTAATATTACCATGGTGGTAGTCCTCTAAATCCATGTTTACTGATCTGTATATAAGTAGGGAGGTTAAAAGAAATTTCAACCCCAAATTCTCCCATTATGATATCATTATACATAGGAAAACAATTATAAACATGCCCACTGTACAAAAAATAAATAGATTTATAAAAATGAGAACATGGCAGGAAGTAGTAGTGGGGTAGCAATTCAATATTTAAGTTATCCTCAAACAATATCGGAAAATAAAAAAAAGGAATTCTCTTTTTTAAAAAAGATTTTGTTTATTTGTTCATGAGAGACACAGAGAGGAAGAGACATAGGCAGAGGGAGAAGCAGGCTCCCCACAGAGAGCCCTATGTGGGTCTCCATCCCAGGACCCCTGATCATGGCCTGAGCCAAAGACAGATGCTCAATCCCTGAGCTACTCAGGCATCCCAAGAAAATTTTTTTTAATAATGTAATTCATATAACAGGAACTTCAAAATCTCACTATTGATGTCTTATTAAACTAGTTATAGCCTTTTAATAAAAAATATTTTAAAGTAAATTGAGTGAGGTATGACTTCAAGCCGTCTTATGGTCTTATGTTATAGGGATTAAAATATTGTTTCATTAACATGAACACTGTATTTTTCAGAGTCCTCTAAGCTACTTAGAACATACAAGTGGAAGCTTCTCAATGGCTGCCTGTTAAATGGAGTTTATGGAGAAATGTTGATAGTAAAATTGAAGCGATTATTAAACTATACTTTTTTTTGCCTTCATGCTGATACCAACACTACAACCCCATAAATTATATATTTAATTATTTAAAGAGCAAATCTTTTTATTTAATTTAAAATTAGATTTTAAAGGATTTAATAGCTTGGTATTAGACCAAATATATTTCCCGTTACATTAGAATTTTCCAAAGTAAAACCAAGATACCTGAACATCCAACTGTATCTTTATTGGATTTAAGTAGTACTTAAATCAATAACATTCTAGTTTAAGAGAGGCTACTTGACTTTCAAGGCATTTAATTAAGGCCACATTCCATTAGCTAGAATAATCTGAACTTGGCTTCATCAATTAAATCATTTTGATCATTTTATCAGATCCTTCCCTTCTGAAGATTGTTGATTTACTTGTTCCTTATAGATCTCACTTTACTCACAGAATATCAAACACTTTATCATTATGTGTATATAATCATAAAACATATAAGGAAATGGAAAACTTTCTTAGTCTCATTAATGGGTCTATGTAAATGCTCACATGTGTAATTTTTGGTCTGAGACTGTAAATATTTATTATTCCCTAAATCCCATCTTCAGTCCCTTGTTGTCCCCTTGCACACTCTAATAATGACAATGGCAGCGATGGCAGTTACTATTTATAAAACAATGGCTATACATAAGGCACAGCTTAGTACTCAACGTTATTATGTTTAAATTGCCATTAGGTATTATGTACTGTTAGTTTTTTAAAATAAAAACCAGTCCATGTTTATGAAAAATTATTTAGAATGAACAGATAGGCCTAAAATGCAACCATCTGGAAAAAGCTATGATAGAATTGTTTTTTTGTTTTATTTTGTGTGTGTGTGTGTGTGTGTGTGTGTGTGTGTGTGTTTTAATTGTTTGAGCATGTAGTGTATGTAGTTGCCTCCTTTTAACCACATGGGCCAGTATTTTTTCTCCAGGTTTTCTTTATTCTGAGGTATTATTATTTTTCTCATTTAAAAAAATATTTTACTTATTTATTTGAGAGGACAGAGATAGTGACAGAGATAGTGAGAGAGCACCAGCTGGGAAGAGAGGGAGAAGCAGCCTTCCTACTGAGTGGGGAGCCTGATGTGGGGCTCGATCCCAGGACCCTGGGGTCATGACCTGAGCTGAAGGCAGATGCTTAACCAGCTGAACCACCATGTGCCCCTATTTTTCTCGTTTTTACCAATCAAGGGGAAAAAATAGAAACTTATTAGGTTGTTCTTTTGAGTACTTTGAAGCAAAATCTCTTATATGTGTAGATTATTGCCCATTTGCATTATTTTTTCCCTAATTTTCTATTTCTTTCTCCTACCAGATATGTTGCTAGTCCCATAACTACATATGTTTGGATTTTCCAATGATAGATTTAAAAAAAACATTGTCCTAGTGTCCCAAAAGCATTAATATGAATTTCACATTCATTTAATAATTTGTAATTAAATAGGTATTTATTGAATGATATTCATGTGTCTGACATGGTTCAGGTAATAAAGGATAAAATAGCAGCATAATTGATACGGTTCCTCCACATATGGGGATCATAGGCTAGGAGAAAGTGACATATATTTAGAAATGGCACTAGTACTCCGAAGCAGTAGCCTTGAAACCAGAAACTAAACCAATTCTAGAAGGATACAGTTGCAAAGTATTTTGTGATTTTCTTTGTTCACCTTAGAGAATTCTTTCAGCAAGTTTTCCAAATATAATTGCTGGTACATTTATGTTCCTAAATTTGGCCTTCCTAGTGAGGAAACATTATGTTGATATTTTAATGAAACAACAAATTGCACACCTGCTCTCCCTCACCTCCTCCTCCTCCTCAAGTTTATATTTGAAAAGAAGACAGAGGAAAACGTATGCATCCCTGACACAGCTATTTGGAGAACTTGGCATAAGACTACATTAGTTTCCCAATATTTCACTCTAGGATTAGTTCTTAGGGTTTCCTCTGAAATTACTACAAGCTGGAAAGCTTAAAACAACAGAAATTCATTCTCTCAGAGTACTGGATGCTAGTAATCTCAAATCAAGGTGTCAGCAGGCCCTCCTTGTTCTCTGTGAAAACTGCAGGGAAGAACACATTCTTGCCTCCTCCTGGTTTATGGTGGTTGCCAGCAGTCTTTGGTGCTCCTCAACTAGAGCTGTACCATGGCAATTTCTGCCTTCCTCTTTACATGGCCGTCTTGCCTGTTACAGCTCTGTGTCTCTCCAAATCTCCTTCTTCCTATAAGGACGCCAGTCATTGGATTTAAAGCCCATCCTAATCTAGCATGACCTCATTTTGACTTGCTCACATCTGCTCACATCTCATTTACAAATAATGTTGCATTCCATTGGTCTGATGGACCTGAATTTTGGAACCATGTACAGATTTTTTGTTTAAGTTCTCTTACCGTAAACGAATGTAGTTCTTGCTGTCTATTTAGAACCATGTTTTTACATTTTTGTGCATTTTTGTTGGTGCTTTTGTTGTTTAAAATGGCCTTCAAGCACATGCTGAAGGATGTCAAATGTTCCTAAGCTCAAGAAGGCTATGATCTGCCTTATGTAAAGAATAAGTCTAGTGGCTAAGCTTAGTTGAAGCATGACTTGCAATGAGTGCTGTTGGCCGTGAATTCAAAATTAATGATTCAACAGTATATATTACGTAGTGTATTTTTAAACAGAAGCACATACAAAACAGGGTTATGTATCGTATTGGTTGTTATGACTGGAGGCTCATAAGAACCTCACCCTATATTTCTCCAGCAGTAACACTTCAGAATTTGGTAATTTAGTGTTCAAAGTGACTTTTAAAGAACATAGCTATTGTGAATGGCATGAATTTCTCTAAAATGAGAAAGCCTGGAGAAAAAAAGACAGGCCCGTGTAATAGTAAGAAAGCAAATAAATGCTGTGCATGTCTAAAAAGATTCAGGCATACAACAAAATACTTGCAGTGACTGTTTTCAGACAGTGGTATTTTATTTTTCTTACTTACATTTGCTTGTCTTCTTTTTCTGATTTTTATTCCATGAACATACACACTACTTAACCATAATAAAATTAATATACAATATCAAATATAAATTATTTAATCAAAATATTTAATGTTATGTGCCTTAGCAGTGTCTGATACACAGTAGTTGTTTAATAACGGGTAACTTTCATTTCATTGTCTTTAGTACAACTGTCCACAGTGAACTCAATCCAGTCAGCAATCAGTTGAATGAGCTTGGAAGCAGATCCCCCTTTAGTCAAGCTATTAAGACCTGTTTAGCCTTGGCTAATGCCTCAATTACAGCCTTGTGAGAGACATCAGAGGATGCAGGTAAATCATGCTCAGATTTGGGACCCAGAGAAACCATGACATAAAAAATGTTTGTTTAAGCAGTAAGAATTGTAGTAGTTTGTCATGAAGCAGTCGCTAAAGAGTATCAGAATGGATTAAACTTGTTGAATTTAGCAATTATACTGTGGCAGTTATCTAATATGCATAGATTGATGGTAGGGGCAAGAGCAAAAACCAAGTAACAGTGTTTTGAGTATAAATTGGTAGTTAGGAATTAGAAACAATGAAAAGGAGAATATTCTTGTATGCTGTAAATTCCTGGAGAATGGGACCAGTAGCTCAAGGGATTGAGAGGACTTGGAAAATTAGTAAAAAAAAAAAAAAAAAAAAAAAGTGAATGATAAACTATTTATAAAGTTATAATGAGTCTTTTAAATATTTTCTTCTAATTAGCTAGCTCTTAATGGAAAAAATCTTGCTATAAATGTGTCCCAGCCACTCCCAAGAAGATATAGAGATTTTATTTATTTTTTATTTATTTTATTAAAAACAATTTTTTTGATATAGAGATTTTAGAATATATTGGCAAATAAGGTATTAATCCAAAGTTTATAGTAGTAAAGAGTAAGAATTAAAGGAGAGAATAAAACAAAAATAAGTAAAAGAGAAAGCCACTGTGAATATGTGTGTGTGTGTATGTGCGCATCTGATTCCTTCAGCCAAATGAATACAATATTTCAGTTAACTCAGGTCTAAAAAGGAATATGTACTATGTCAGCCATTTTAATTATAAAAAATGTAATTTTACTTTTTCAATGGGAAAATGGCAATATTATCAGCGCTAATATGTGATACCTGACTGTTAAAGGGTAGACATTTACTAAAAGTGCAAAAAATGCTTTACCAAGAAAATGATTTTTATAAATTTGACATTTCAAATTTAATAAAATTTCAGTTTATATGTAAAAATCTGTGTATGCCTCCCATATATGTAGTAGGATGCAGAGAGCTGCAATGCTACACAAAATGCAATATTTTTATTATTGAACATTTTTCAGTCTTTTCATTTTTGTTTTGTCCGACAAATCTTTTTGAAAAATAGGAATAAACTTTTGAAAAAAAGAATCCATTTAGAAGAATTGATAATACAGTCAATTAAAGAAAAGTCTATTGTCCTTAAAAATAATTTTAAAGTGGTATATGGCCCACAGTTTCAAATCTTTGAGTCTTTCTAGTTGTGTTAATAGATAAATTGTACTCAAATTCAGTGTCCATGTTCAAAACTACATTAAGAGCTTCTGTAAAAATTAAGAGAGCCTTCATGATGGAGGGAAAAGGGATTCTCTAACCCTATCCCACCATTCTGTAGGTAATTAAGTTACAAAGAAATTAAGTCAACTGCACTTTTCTAAATAACCCCTGTATCCTAAATTTACCACCTGTTGCACAGTGGCCTTGAGCAAGTTGTTTTATCCAGGATTGTGCTTTCTATTGCCAGTCTCTGTGCATCCTGCCTTCATCAAAGCACACTCCATAGTTACATCTATGATCATTTTTAAAGGACTTTAGCTATAAAACTCTTGTCACTTGAACAATTGTAGCTGAATGTCCCACAAGCACCTTAAATTTAATAACATCTCTTTTGTAAATTTCCTCCTTTCAGCCTGAGTCTGCATCCTCTCATGTCTCTTAAGGTAATGGTGTCCTTTCCTTTAAACCTTAAAGACATCAGGTCTAATGGTGAGATGGCCCATCAATTTCTTGACATCTTTTGATCATGTTATTAATAATTTTGATATTGAAATATCTAGCATTTAATGAACACTTACTACATGTTAAAAGCTATTCTAAGCAGTATTATACATATATGTGTATGTGTATATATCTGCTATATACGAAAATTATTATTTTTTTAAATATATTTTTTTAAATTTTTATTTATTTATGATAGGCACACAGTGAGAGAGAGAGAGGCAGAGACACAGGCAGAGGGAGAAGCAGGCTCCATGCACCGGGAGCCCGACGTGGGATTCGATCCCGGGTCTCCAGGATCGCGCCCCGGGCCAAAGGCAGGCACCAAACCGCTGCGCCACCCAGGGATCCCAGAAAATTATTTAACTCAAAGAAACCTAATGAAGTAGAAACTATTAGACCTCGTTTTATAGATGAGAAAAACGAATATGTATAAAGTCTAAGGTATCTGCTCAAGATATACATCTAGTTAGTGAAAAAAAAAAGATTCAAATTCGGACAGGACCTCTTTACAGATGGAAAACCAAGTAAGTACCCCTCCTGCAATTTATTATAATTTGCAGCTCTTTATTCATTTTCACTTATTTTGAAGTTTTATCAAATGAATCACCTATGAGTTTTTATATAAAATGTACATTTTATTTTTTGTTTTTATATATGTGTCCTTCACTTTCATGAGAGTGTCCTCCACTGTATTTACATATTCAAAGACTTAAATGTCTTCTTTATCCATATATTTTCTTTAATTCAATCGTAACCTCTTTCTCTGGAAGTTATAACTTTTCTTGTGGGCTCATAACATCTGTTGTAGTATATTATGTTGCTTTGCATTATAATAACTTAAATATATAAAACACGAAGTAATATATATTCCAAGCACAATGCTCAGCCTTCTGCATATATTTATTTAAATCATATACTATATATAAGGTCCTGTTTCTACTTTATAGATGATAGAGCTAAAGTTTAGAGTTAAAAAATTTGCTCAAAATCACATTAAGGATAGAATCAGGATTTTAACAGAAAATTCAGGGCAATCAGCTATAACATAATGTGTTTTCATGGGAGATGCATGGCCCTTGTCCAGAAATTTGAATTCTCTTGTAGAAGATATGACAAAGTCTTAGAAGTAAAATAACGAGGAGTAAAATAACGTTTCGATAAATCCACTATGCAATTTATCATTCAAATTGAGACACTTTTGAGAGCAAAGTCATACAGTTGATAATTATGTCAACATGTTTACATCAAGACGTGGGTTCAGAGTCACTATGCATAAGTGGAATTATAAAGTAGTTCATTGTCAATACATGAAAATTAGCTTTTCTGTATGCAAAGCATTCTTGCTCCAGTTTCTGAACCAATATGGGAAGAAGCAGAAAATACTTCCAAAAGTCTCAGTTTCCCCAGACCTCTATCCAACAGGGATATTTTGGCCTATTCAGAGTTTTTTTAGTTTTGATCCATTGAGACACTTTAGATAATGTGACTCAGTTTTTAATGAATTGAGGGAAAACCTTTATTCAGTTACTACAAATTCAAATTTCACCTTCTTGATTTGTCTTACCCACATTTTGGCACAGAATTTCTAGGATTAAACTTCTGCTTTGCCCTTATTCCTTGCTGACTCTCTTTCATGACCATAGCTTCTTCTCATATTTAGGCTTATAGATTGGATCTTGTTGATACTTACAAGTCAATTATCATCCATCTTATTGAGTTTTCACTCATTCAAGAAATAACGTTTAGTGTTCACCTTAACACTGGGACATCTGGTGATACAAAAGCAAACAAGATGTAGCTCCTACTAACAAGGAGCTATCACAATCCAGTGGTAAAGACAATAGATGATAACAGTGAACAGCTTCTTTTACCAAACCTTACCTACAAGGCTGTACTTTGAGAGAAAATATTTGTGGTTGATTCACTTTACTTTGTGCCCATATTGCCCTGCTGGACATATTTCATAGTGTTCATATATGCTTACTACATGCTACCATGGCAGTTTAATTATGCTCCACTGCTTTGAGAAGAAACTTAGCAGATATGACTCTATGGTGAGGAATGGTTGAATTTCAATTAGATACCAGTTAAATGACAATTTTTTACTTCTGCTGTTTTTGTATTATTCATAGAAAAGCAAGTATATGTGTTCAAATAAGAAAACAATCTCCATAATGTAAGAATAGTTAAGGATCTTAATGGTGGAAATAAGAAAATCATGTGTGAACATTTTTAATTCTGGATTTGCAACTTCCATTGTTAGCTTCATGAATTTCAGAATTCTCATTCTATATATAAGTAAAATCACCATATTTTCCCTTTTTATAGAATAAAAATGAATGGAATATTTGTTATAGGCACTGGCGTATAATCAAAGTACATTGAACATAGGTGGGGTTGGACTAGGTCTCCTGTGGAATGAAAACAAATCATGGCTGTTTCTGCATCCAGGTTGTTGGTGTGTCACTGTAGGTGTCCTGATAGTATGGGATGGTCCAGGTTCTTGGTGTGTCACTGTAGGTGTCCTGATAGTACAGGATGGTACCAAAGATGTATCTTCAGGCAAAGGTAACCCAGTTTTTAAGGAGAGACAATATGGAGATCTTTGTATACAGTTGGTTTTGTATTGAAGAACCTTGCTAAGAAGGACTCTGACAAGCTAGAACGTTGTGAAAGTAAAGTAGAAAAAAATAATAAAAGTAATAGGTTGCAAAGTAATTGAGCATAGAACAGGAAATGAAAACTATAAGACAATAGGAATTGTCACAATTGAGGTATTTTCACCTCCAAGACTAAGAAAAAGTAGGAAAAACTTGTTGGAGGTCTCTATGTACATTAATGGCAGAGAACTGAGGTCCAAAAGAGCTGAAACTTTTGGATTTCAAGAAACTTATATTAAAATTGTCTTAAATAGGGATCTCTGGGTGGCTCAGCAGTTTAGCGCCTGCCTTTTTTGGCCCAGGGTGTGATCCTGGAGACCCAGGATCGAATCCCACGTCGGGGTCCCTGCATGGAGCGTGCTTCTCCCTCTGCCCCCCTCCCACCCATGTCTCTTATGAATAGATAAAATATTTAAAAAATAAATAAAACTGTCTTAAATAAGAAACAACTTAGCTAGGGGAAACACTATAGTACTCTAACTAAAGCAGTCTAGAGTGGAAATGAGATAAAACTTCCAGGTTGAAGAAGAAGAGAAAAATGAAGCCAAAATAAAAGAAGAAAGGAATTTGGAAGATTAAAATAAATATTAGACTAAAATATATTGTCAGAATGGGTTGAGTTTGTAGTGGATCCAGAAACAACACGTAGCTAACTAGATAGGTGAGAGACACGAGAATTCCTCCATCAGAAAGAAAAGCCCTTATGTTAATTGTGAGATATCATGAGTAAGGCAGAGCTTTCCTGAAAAGAAAAGAGTATGAAATAGTCTTGCTATACCTGTTGGACACTAACAGATTTTCTGAGTGTTGTAGAGAACAACTGATTATAGTCGATAACTATGAAGTGCTCCAGTTGGGTATAGCATGGTGTTACTTCTGCTTGGAACAACTGGAATGCTTGGAAAATGCAGGAAAAACATTAAAGTTGTTCTAGAAATCCTTTAAAAATTGTTATGATGGAAAACCACCAAAGACTGATCTATATCAAGGGAAATTGTGAGCAAGAGAAACTATTTTCTTTAAGGCTTTACTTGCTTCAAGGTATCTGGAATTATCACAATAGAAATGGTGAAGAGGCTTGTTACTATCTCAGTAGGGCACGTCCACACTTTAAAGAGCTATGCATTGATCCATCATAAGTTCACAGTTTGTTGCACTTGGAATTTACAAGCCAGGGAACCTGGCTTGGACTAAAGGCATAGGACAAGCACATGGAACAGATATCCCCCCACATTATCAAGCACAGAGAGAAACTGACACAAATAAGGAAAGAGGAAGAAGAAGAAAAGACACTGACTAATGGGGTTCCTGGGTGGTTCAATCAGGTAAGTCTTTGAAATTTGATTTCAGTTCAGGTTATGATCTCAGGGTCATGAGATTGAGCCCCATGTCAGGCTTGGCACTCAGTGCTGGAGTCGGCTTGAGGTTCTCTCTTTCCCTCTTCTGCTGCCCCTCTCTGTGTTCTTTCTCTCTTTCTTTAAATAAATAAGTAAAATCTAAGAAAAGAAAGACACTGATTGGAGAAAATACTCTTTGAAACGAATGGGCTATCTCATTCCTGCAGCCATGCATGGCTATCAGGCCAACACAGACCTACATGAGATGAAACCCTGACAATTGTTCTCAGTCATCTCCAGATGTGATGGTTAAATGACACATATCCTGAAACCAACAACCATCAATAAAGTCCTCCGCAAAATATTGGCCAATTGATGTACTTTGATGGGCTTTGGCATGGTAGTATCATTTTGAAATTCTAATTTTGACAGTTCTTTCTGGTCCAAAAATCTCCACAAGAATTTTCCTTATTTCAGTTTCCATTTAAGAAATATTAGTTTTTGTCTAGACATTTCACAGTAGTCTCTCCTAATATATTTAAGTTTGTCATCTTAAAAAATGGTAAAATAAAATCAAAAGAGGTTTCCTTCTTTTTCAAATCCATGACTTACATTATATTATGTATGGCAAAACTTTATAATATGTCTAGCCAAAAGATGATTTTAAAAATATGAATATCTTGTGAGAAAAAAATGCAAATAATATTTGAATCAAATTATGATTACTTCAAATGAATAAAGATATTTAAATGTAAACAGTTGCTCATCTAGTTTCTCTGCTGGCACTAAAAATGCATAATTTATATTTGCCTCTGAATTTCAATGTTGAGTTACTATAATAAATTACTATTACATAATTTTCCATTTCTAATTTATGGTGACAAAACATAGAATATAATCCATGTATTTTTGTTTACTTATATATATTTTTATTCAAATTCACATTTTAAAATCTCAAAAATATTAAATAATAGAAATATTTTTCTTCATTTCTTCCATAGAACTTGATTGTTAGGATTTTGTGCATTTAACACATTATGCAGGATGGGATTTTTAAAAAATGATTATTTAATACACACAAGCATTTCTCAATTAAGAATAGGTGAGGTTTAAAGAAACTCAGTTGTATGAATGTTTCAACAATGCATGGAACACCTTATTTCATATTAGCAATGTTATATATGAGTGTGAAATTTTCTTGTTTTGCCCACCAAAATGTTTTTTTTTTATGATTTCATTTATTTATTCATGAGAGATACAGAGAGAGAGGCAGAGACACAGGCAGAGGGAGAAGCAGGCTCCCTGAAGGAAACCTGATGAGGACTTGATCCCTGGATCCTGCGATCACGACCTGAGCCAAGGCAGATGCTCAACCAATGAGCCACCCAGCCATCCCATGCCCACCAAAATCTACTTCTTCAATAATAAGCTTGGGCCATAGTAAAGTTTTGTGTACCTTCATATGTAAACAATTAGAACGAATGTATTCCTATGACAAAATATATTCTTAAATTAGTAAGAGTAGTCATAAATTTAAAAATGTGTAGGCTCATTAATGACTGAGCTCCAACAGCTCTCCCCACTGACAAACCCTAAAACTCCTTTCCTTTCCCTTCTTTTGGTTTTGGCTACATCTTGACTAGCAAGGACAGGCTCATAGATTATGGAGGAAAATGAATCATAGATACCAGGATTTTGAATATACGAGTAAGCTGGTATCTGGGAAGATAGAGAAAGGAAAGATTAGTAGATGTTAAAAGATGAATAAATCTCTTTCATCTTTCTAAGAATATCTCTTCACTTGTCTCTCTAATCACCCCCTTCCTCATCCTGAAAGCTAGAGCATGGCCTTTAAAATTTTTGTTTCATATTCTATTATAATAGCAAAGAGGAAATAAAAGCATTTTAAGCTTTGAAAAAATTCTCTTTAGTCATATCTGTACATAAAATGTTATTGTCTGTATGTAAAAATGATTTAATAAAATTTGGTTAGGTACACAGCAATCCCTGGGCATCTTCTTGTGGGGAATAGAATATGGGTAATCTCAGCTGTTCTCCACATGCCCTTTATTCTTCTTTGGGAACTAGGTAGTTAGGCCAGGGATATTATTTCTCATGGAGTTGGCTGTAACACAAGATAGAAATCCTGACTGCATGTGTACTTTTCTAGGCACTGGTAATCTTATACTTACTAATATTCAATCGGCTAAAGCCAGGCATTTGCAAAAGTCATAGTCAAGGGGTGGAAAAAAATATCTTCAACAATTGAAATGGGATGAACATTAAAGTCAAATAGTGAAGAGTGTAGATACATGGATGAGTAAAATAGTGAGGCCATTAATATAATATACTACTGTTCCTCATACACTATTCTGGAATGTTGGAGAAAAGAATTCTAAGAATCATCTAGTAGTAAAATAAGTAAAAAAAGAAAGAAAGAAAGAAAGAAAGAAAGAAAGAAAGAAAGAAAGAAAGAAATGAAATAAGTTATTTTGACCTAGTCATTCAAAAAAATTTTCAGTTTTCTAGAAAACTCTCCAAACTTTCATCTCTTATGTAATTTCTACACATTCTCCACATTCTCCAAAGTCCTACTTGTTTCCAATATAATATTCTTTGTAATATGATCACTTTTTTACTAAGATCTTCAGTACATCATTTTATTTTTCCTTTAGTGGGAAGATCTTATAAAACATAAAGCAGAGATATATATTGAATTGAACTGATGGTTAAGGTTGGGGAGAATTGATAGTGTTGTTATATTTCTCTATCCATTTCTATTTTTAAGTGTTTTTTAAAATTTAACTTAATCTTAAATTCCAGTATGGTTAACATACAGTATTATATTAGTTTCAAATGTATAATACAGTTATTCACAATTCCATATGTTCCATCCATTTACTTTTAATCTATATAGGTGTGTGTTTGTACTTAAAGTAGCCAGAGATATATGTTTAAAAAAAAAAAAACATATTGAGTTGATACGGAAAAAATACCTAATCCTACTACATTATTTTTTTTCTTTAGCTTTCAGCAGATGAAAAAATATTTAGAGTGGAAGGTGGTCTGTAACTTTTCCTCTTTTAACAGGAGAACTAATAAGAATTTAGAAACAGACTGATTCTAAAGGAGGATGAATATTTCTGTAACTAATTAAGAAAGGAAGAAAGTGGTATGAGAAAAGATCAAATTGGTAAAGACCAGATAATAGAGAAATTTTGGTCATGATTTTGGCCTAAAAAGCAAGGTGATTATATTTTTAATTCTGTATGTAATAGTAAGCCCATGGAAGATAAACAGAGTGATGACATAACTGACTTACTTTATGAAAAGAACATACTAGCTCCTGTTTTGAGAAGACTCTAATAAGACAATGACCAGTCTGGGAGACCAGCCTAGTGGTTTGTAGTTATCTTAGCAAATGTAGATGGTAGAATGGGCTTGGGTAGTGTTAAGGAATGTGATATTCACTATGTTTGTTAGAGAATGTTAAAGCAGATTTATTCAGAGGGGGCTACTTTAATGGGGTCTTATAGTAGGGGTGATGGATGGAACTCAACTCTGAACAAAATAAGGAAAAGAAGAAAAAATGGAAATTTATAGCCAAGGAGCAGGATGGAGTTTAGGTGGATGGAAAATTACTAAGAGGAATCATTGAGGAAAAGGAGGGATTCTGACTAAATCAATCACACAGGATTCTTGCAGAAGCAAGCCAGGGTGGGATGCTTGGGTGGCTCAGTGGTTAAGTGCCTGCCTTCGGTTCAGGGCATTATCCTGAATCCCAGGATCAAAACCCACATCAGGCTTCCTGCATGGAGCCTGCTTCTCCCTCTGCCTGTGTCTCTGCCTCTCTCTCTGTGTGTCTCTTATGAATAAATAAATAAATTCTTAAAAAAAAAAAGAAGCAAGCCAGGGTGATCATATATCACCTGGGGGATCTCAATCATATATAAAGGGTGGGAGATTCTGTTTAAACTGACTTCACAGAATTCTTGTGGGCTTGTGAGGAACATGAGCCCTTGTCCCTCAAGGATGGGGCTCAAGGATGGGGCCTAGTAGAACTCAGAATTTTTCTCAGTATTTTTCAAAGCTGGATCCCATAGAAAAAAAAATTTTAAACTCTAGACTTTTTTTTTAAAAGATTTATTTATTTATTTATTTATTTATTTATTTATTTACTTATTTACTTATTTATTTGAGAGCTAGAGAGCCCAAACTGGAGAAGGGACAGTGGGGGATGGAGAAGCAGACTCCATGCTGAGTGTGGAGTCAGAGGCAGAGTTGGATCCCAGGACTCTGATATCCTGAACCCAACTGAAATCAAGAGTTAAAAGCTGAACTGACTGAACTTCCAGGTGCCTCCATAAGACTTTTTGCAACATTGGTCATAAGGTATGAAAGATGAGTTATGTTCCCAAGATTTTTGGCCTGAGTAACTGTGGTTTTCATTTAGGTGGCCTTGGGTATTTAAACATAGATTGTTAAAATAAATTTAAATAATGACATTTTATATTTAGAAAATACATTTGGAAGTAAAAAAATGCTTGAAAGGTAATTAGTTATAAATTAGGGAGTTTTATTTTTAATTTTTTAAATTTTTTTAAAATTTTTTAATTTTTTTAATTGATTTCCTTAGTAGAAGTGGACATCTGAATTAAGAGGTGAAATTGAATTATATTTATAATAAGCTTAATATATAAATTTTAAAAACACATATCTCATCTGTTACATATAGGCATGAGTAGGAATCACCATCTTTTCTTGGTCTTCTAAAACTCAGTAATAATAATAATAATAATATTTATTTTGACTCTAGGAATATATTATTGCTTTTGATTTACTGTTTGAAAAAAGAATGCAGTTCCAGTGGGTTTCATTAGGCTCTTCCTAACATAAATGCTGTTTTGTGCGGGTAACTATTTCAACCAGAAATTCAGAAACTAGGGATTTAAGAGTCCATGATACTAATTAGGTATGTGTCAGGTGAAAATATCATTTTCTCTCATCAGTGCACAAGAGTGTTATCCTGGACCACAGAAATGAATATTAACTTAGAGCCGGTATCCAATCCAATCAATTTCCCAAATTTTGGTTATTGTCCTTCCAATGATTAATGATCCTGGTGAATGTTTGCAGATAAATTTCTGTAGTGATAGCAGAAATATTTATAGTAGATATTTGGATGTTATTTCTCAAGATTACCTACCATTATCTCATTTCTAGATATCCGAAGTCTACTTCGGTAGAGAAATTGAAAGTAGGTGTAGAAATAATCCCAGATGTCAGTGCTCTGTTTGTCAAACCTAGCATAATTTTTGGTCATTAATAACAAGACAATCCATTTGACAAAATATCAATCTCAGTCCTATAGACTCCCTGATAAATTAGCAGCCTTCCTGTTTGGTAATTTCTGTGTTATCAAATGAGTCTGGTGATTTCTCTGATCTCAGTTTTGGACTATCCACTTTGTATCAGGGAATGTATTTCAAGTGTTGCACCCCATCAATAAGCCCCGGGAGACGTGCCATTCCTGGCCCCTTTCCACAGATGTATGTACTTTCTTCACTAAAGGTGTCCCCAAAGCTTTGGTGAAGGAATGTTCTCTGGGCCTTCTTAGTTGAAGAATAGTTTAGGATATTACACATGACAAATGCATGATATATATATATATATATATATCCTTGATATAAGCCTTTTTCCTCCTGTATTTGAATATGTAATTTCATTGTAATTTCATGCATCTGCTGGAATCTGATTTTACTTAAAGATAGTAAGAAAGTATGGAAAATGGGAAGGACTGAATTCTCTTTGGAAGAAACTGCTTTGGTCAAATGATTTTAAGATTTTTGAGTAGGACAGGAATAGTCACATCAGACAGAGGTAATGTCTCAGTTGGAAATAAAGGTTGGAGTCTGGATATTTGGTGTATTTTAAGACATCCAAATTTCTCAATAGGTCCTTATGCCTACATTCAGTGTTTTATTCTTTTCCTATCAAAGCTCTGTCACATTTGATGCATTGTCAGATTGTTAATTCGACCTACATAAATTGAAAACCCTTAGGATCGAGTTTTAGTTTGATTTTCATGTATCTCAGCCTAGAGGCAAAATGAAATGAGAGAGAGTGAAAATCTTTGGTTCTCTGTCTGAGTTTTGAGCTGAGAATTTAGAACCTTGGGCTTGTTACACATTTTCTTTAAGCTATTCAGCAAAATTAAAAGCAACCAGCCCACCCTAGAGCCTTGAATTCCTCATATTCTTCTTTCTGTTCTTTGTGAGAGGTGACTCAATCTCTCAAAGCCTTGTCATTAATAGAGACTTTATTCTAGGTGACCACAGGTAATAATTTAATTAGCTGTTATTCCACCGAATGTCATAGGCTTCCAGAGTCCCATGTCTTAATCCAACTTTCTTCAGCCACAAACCATGTAACAAATACCATCTTCCTATAATGTTCTTAAAGTTTTCTTACCCACGATTAATCCAGCTACCAATTTGTGTATCAGTCAGTGATCTTAATAAATAATCAAGGCATATTCTTTATTATTAAATATGTGATCCTTTAAATATTGAGTAACTAAAAATATTGTTGAGGTCCAAGGACCTATGGTCTAAGCTAAGATTCCAGAAATAGTACCTCCAGAAATGAATAATCCAAGATTTTAATTATTTTGCAATTTCAGATACCTCTATTAGGAAATTGACCCAGTGACCACCTAAACTGTAAATTGTCACTGATGAGGCAGAGAGAGACACAGAGACAGAGAGAGACAGAGGGACAAAGAGAAAGAGATGATTCCCATGGAAAGTTTAAATCTTTGAGAGCAAAAATGATTGACAAATGTTCAGTACACTAGCAATCCTTGTTGTTCAAATTTAAGTCTAAAACCTTTAAACAGTTGCTTATGAGTTCTTTATATGTTTGTTGGCCTTTTTGGGGTTTCAAATTTAGATTGGTTGAGTGGAAAACAGACTTCTATCCTGGAAGATAATTCTTGCTAGACTACACATATGGAAGTTATGATTGCTAATGTCTACATATCTGGGTTTAAGGCCAGCAAATGAGGAAGGATTGGCAGGAATGATCTACTCTTGATAGAAGCTGAATCCTTACTTTTCCTCTCTATTCCACACTGTTTTTACTGGGTATCTGAGATTTCTTTTTTTTCTCCCTCCCGTTGGAAAACACATTTAGTGTTCTGATTTATTTATTAATTTTTTGTACTGTTTTTTTTTTAAAGTTTAATTCCAGTGTTGTTAACAGTGTTATATTAGTTTCAGGTGTACAATATAGTGATCCAGCAATTCTGTACATCACTTGTGCTCATTGTGATAAGTGTACTCTTAATCCTCTTCACCTATTTCAGCCATCCCCCCACCCACCTCTCCTCTGGCAACCATCAATTGTTCTCTATAGTTAAGAGTCTGTTTATTGGTTTGTCTCTCTTTCCCCCCACCCTTGGCTTGTTTATTTTATTTCTTAAATTCCATATATGAGTGAAATCATATGATATTTGTCTTTCTCTGCCAGACTTATTTGACTTTATATTATACTCTCTAGTTCCTTCGATGTCATTGCAAATAGCAAGGTTTCAATCTTTTTTTATGACTGAATAATAGTCCATTGTGTGTGTATGTATGTGTGTGTGTGTGTGTGTATATACACTCATCACCTCTTCTTTATCCATTAATCTACCAGTGGACACTTGGGCTGCTTCCATAATTTGGCTATTATAAATGATGCTGCAATAAACATAGGGGTCCATGTATCCCTTTGAATTTGTTTTTGTATTTTGGAGATAAGTACCTGGTAGTGTAATTACTGGATTGTAGTACCTGGGACTTCTAAGTCCTAAATCTATCTATGGATCTGTAAACCTCAAAGGTTCTCTTCCTGAGTCCCCCTATGCATAATTTTGGTAGGATTCTTCCTTTTTCTTTTTCTTTTTCTTTTTCTTTTTCTTTTTCTTTTTCTTTTTCTTTTTTTTTAAGATTTTATTTATTTATTCATGAGAGACAGAGAGAGGCAGAGACACAGGCAGAGGGAGAAGCAGACTCCATGCAGGGAGCCTGACGTGGGACTCGATGTGGGGACTCTAGGATCACACCCCGGGCTAGAAGCAGTGCTGAACCACTGAGCTACCCAGGGATCCCCGGTAGGATTCTTTTTTACTGTAACTATAGTAGGGAGGCTGTGTGTCACTCTGTCATCTTGATGCAAACAAAAGAAGATAATGTTAAATATTTAAAATGCAGTTGCAAAATTTAAATCAGCTTTATAAGCAAGAGAAGCACAACACTGAAAAAAATTAATGGTGAAGTTATATTATTACTCCATATTCCCAGTTTTTTTTTTAAGATTTTATTTATTTATTCATGAGAGACACAGAGAGAGAGAGGGAGAGGCAGAGACACAGGCAGAGGGAGAAGCAAGCTCCATGCAGGGATCCCAATGTGGGACTCTATCTTGGGTGTCCAGAATCAGGCCTTGGGCTGAAGGTATGCTAAACCACTGAGCCACCCCAGGCTGCCCCATATTCCCAGTTTTAATGTCTTATTATCAGATTTTACTACTTGTTTAAAAACATTTAAAATTGTCACAACTAACCGAATGAATATTTCCATTACTAATTTTTTTTGAGAAAATATGCTGTTGTCATTCTTCTATGCTGCTCCTCTTACACTAAATTTGACCTCAATTGCTAATAGCAAATTAAGTAAATTGGACCCATCCTTTCGTGGGGAAAAAAAGGTGGGTATAATATTAATTAGCTTGATGAATTGTAGAACTAACAAAGAATTTAAAAATTATAGCTCAAAGTTCAAGAAAATATAATAATCTACAGCTTTATCTATAGCTTTATGCCAGCTTTGACAAAGATATATCTCTAATTTTAGATGAGACTATAGAGAGGAATAAGTGAGTAGAAGTTTTGGTAGAGATCTGGGCCTAAAGGGATAAAAATTAGAGTTTAATAACTAAAAGAAAGGCGTCTGATAAATTCCTATATTTTGGAAGCAAAAGCCCAAAGGCTTTTGGTACATAATTAATGGTAAGCCAGAAATAACTGTCTTTACGAAGAAGTGGATTCAAGCATCAAATCATCCCATACTGTTTTTAGAATATGGCCAAGATGGTTATGGCTTCCTCTCTTCACCATCTAGAAACACATATAAAACATCTCTGGTATAGTGTAAGTATGCTTGAATTCACAAATTGTCTCCAATATTTTTTAACAAACAATTATCCATACACATTCAATATGTAACACAGCATTGTATAAGAAAAAAATCTAACTAATGGGACTTTAGTTCTTTGAATTATAAGAAATAAATTATAAAATATTTATGTTAATTAAATAAATAAAAATAAAACTTGAAAAATTCAACCAATATTTAGAAACTACAAGGTAGAACCAGAGAGTAAATTTTAAATTTCAAAATAAAATAATAATACAATGACAAAATAAATGAAATTAAAGATAGCAGTCCTTAACAAACCTGGATTACCTGCAGAGGAGCTACAACTGAAAAGATAATGAATGAATTATAATTTTTCACCAAAGGAACTTTAAAAGGATAAAAGGAAGAAAATAACAGAATCAAAAATGACTGCTGAGAATTTCCCAAAGCATAAAGTCTTTCTGCTATCATTGTGGAGGCACTATGAACTTTTAGCAGGAATACTACAAAGGTAATAACTCAGAATCTCATAACAAGACTGTTGACATGCATGGTGAAAGAGAAAAATTTCAAAACAACAAGAAGAAAATAATAGATTACCTCCATGTAGATAAATCTAACATGTGACTTTTCAGTAAAAATGGTGAGAGTCAAATCATCATGCATTATTTTTAAAATGCTGAAAAAAAAGACTGTCAATCTAGAATTCTGTATCCAGTGAATAAACACAAAATAGCATTTCAAAAAAACACAGAGATAGCATGACTGAATTAAGAAAGCACTGAATAGCTTTCTTTAAGTAGAGAAAATGATGACAGATGGGAGCTCAAAGATACAGATTAAAGAGTAAGATATTAAATCTGTAAGTAAATGTAAATGAATAGTAACTACTTGATACATTAATAATGTGCTATAGAGTGTTATATATAAAGAAAATTTAATGTGCAGTATCATGAAAGGCAGTTATATTAGCAAATAATAAAGACAGGAACTGATTAAGCTATATGGACTTCTGACAAATTAGACTTTAAGAGAAAAAATATGAGTTGTCTGAATATATGTATTCAGTAGTGTGAATATATGCACATATGAGAATAATGGGATATCTTAACACATCTTTCTCAAAAATGAATAGAACAAACAATAAAAAATCTGTTAGGATATGCTTGATTTGTAAAGCAATATTAACAAAATCATCATAATTGAAACTTAGAGGACACCATATCCAACAACTGCAGATTCCACATTATCTTGAAGCACACATGAAACATTTACACAGATTAGCCATATGCTGAGACATACGTAAAACAAGTTTCAAGGAAAATCTAAAGGACTGGGGTGCACTAGGGTGGCTCAGTCGGTTGTGTCTGACTCGATTTGGATCAGGTCATGATCTCAGGGTCATGAGATCCAGCCCCGTGTCAGGCTCTGTGCTGGACGTGGACCACTGAGCCACCCCGGGCTGCTCCATATTCCCAGTTTTAATGTCTTATTATCAGATTTTACTACTTTTTTAAAAACATTTAAAATTGTCACAACTAACCGAATGAATATTTCCATTACTAATTTTTTTTTGAGAAAATATGCTGTTGTCATTCTTCTATGCTGCTCCTCTTACACTAAATTTGGCCTACGTAATTAAGATTCTCTCTCCCTCTACCTTTCTCCCCCAGCTCTACTCTTTCTGTATCATGAAAAACAAAAACAATAATTCAAAGGACTGAAGTCATGCACAGAATATTATCAGACCATAATAGAATTATGATAAAGTCATTAACTAAAAAGAAAAATAGAAGATTTCCATGCCCTTCAAAAATAGCAAATATACTTACAAATATCACAAAGATAAAAGAAATCACAGTGGATATTAGAAAATACAATGAACTGAGTGAGAAGGAAAATATTTCACTTTTGTAGGATTTAACTAAAGATAGATTCAGATGGGAATTCTTGGGCTTAATTGAATATTATAGAAAAGCATAAGTCGAAAATCAGTGAGAGGGGGACCCCTGGGTGGCTCAGCAGTTTAGTGCCTGCCTTTGGCCCAGGGTGCGATCCTGGAGTCCCAGGATAGAGTCCCACATCGGGCTCCCTGCATGGAGCCTGCTTCTCCCTCCTCCTGTGTCTCTGCCTCTCTCTCTCTCTCTCTCTCTGTCTATCATGAATAAATAAATAAATAAATAAATAAATAAATAAATAAATAAATCTTTAAATAAAAAGAAACAATGAGAAGATCATTCCTTTAAAGAAATTTTTTAAATGAAGGGAACTTAAACTCAGAATAAAAAAACTTTAAAAAATATGTAAAATGCCTGAACTGGAAGAACAAATAAGAAATATTAAAAATATTGAAACCAAAAACTCAGTAGTTAAAATCCTTAAAATAACTGATAAATAGCTGGCAAGCTCATTAAGTAAAAAAAAAAAATAAATTCAGATACATGTAAAATATAAAACAAAGTGACATCATCAGCAATATGCCAGCAAAAGTACATATTATATTTTGTTTAAAAGTTACCTTAAAGCCTTAAATAAAATGAAAACATTCCTAGTGAAATGAACTAGCTGAAACTAACAAAAAAAATACTGGATTGCCCTTAAGCCAAATCAATCAATCAATCAATTATAAAATACTTTCCCCAGGAGAAACATCAGTACCCACTGGCTTTATTGTGGAAGTTGTATTTAATGAGAAGAAATAACAAGAGATTTCTTCCTGCCTCATGACCTTAAACATCATCTTTTTCTTGATTTCAGATGAACAGAAATATTGGTTCTCCTTGAGTCCTACTTCCTGGAATCTGCTCTTGATGAAGACGTGAAGATTGGTGAATAACAATAAAGGATTTAGAATGTTACATTACATGAACTTAGTTGATAGAGTAGTAGCACGGTTGAGAGGATTGTCTCCTAATTTTGAAAGAAGTTCTATGGGTTAAAACGCTATCAAATGGCAAAAAATGCTACAGAGAAATAACTTATGAAAAAAAAAAAGAGTCCATAGATGCAGCTGACTTCATTGTTTTCTTATTTTAGGAAATTGCCAGAGCCATTTCAACCTTCAGGAAGCACCACCCTGGACACCCAGCAGCCATTACCATGGAGAAAAGACCCTCCACTAGCAAAAAAATTATGACTTGTGAAAGTTCACATGATGATTAGCATTTTTTAGCAATAAAGCATTTTTTTAAATTTTTATTTTATGATAGTCACACAGAGAGATAGAGAGAGGCAGAGACATAGGCAGAGGGAGAAGCAGGCTCCATGCACTGGGAGCCCTATGTGGGATTCGATCCCGGGTCTCCAGGATTGCGCCCTGGGCCAAAGGCAGGCACTAAACCGTTGTGCCACCCAGGAATCCCAGTAATAAAGCATTTTTAAATTAAGTATGCAGATTGTTTTTTTAGATACACTGCTACTGCACACTTCATAGACTGAAATATAATGTAAACTTAACTTTTATAGGCATTGGAAAACCAAAACAGTTTTTGACTTGCTTTATTGTGATATTTGCTTTATTGCGGTGATCCAGAACCAAAATTTCATTATCTCTGAATTATGCCTGTATTATTTTTTATATTAGCTATTGCGTTAGCTCCATATCCTAATGTAGAATTCTATTTCATGCTACTGTTCCCTTGGGAAAAAATATCATTTTTTAAAGATTTATTTATTTATTTATTTTAGAGAGAGAAAGAGCATGTGCAAATGCATGTGGGGGGAAGGACAGAGAGAGAGAGAGAGAGAGAGAGAGAGAGGAGCAGACTATCCATTGAGCTGTTTATTCCCATTTGCCAATCTACAAAAACATCTGCAATTCCATTCTGATTGTAAGTGGTCCATGGTTACAGCTCATTGTATAATGTTTCTTTCTTTTTTTTTAAATTTTACTCCCTGTTGATTCATAAGGCTATATTTGTACAATTCTTGAAAGTATGATGCATGGTTCCTTGCTATCTGTGTGAATGCATAGGAAGTTTTTAGCTAACACTCTGTTTATTTTATTACTTGCTGGTTAGTGTCTACTATTGTCTATGTAGAATTGAGCTTCCCTGTGCTGAATATTTGATCATTTCCTTTTCTAATATTTGTTTGACCTATGTGCACAAGGCCACTTGATTTTCCACCAAGTTTTCATTAGAAATTGTCTTATAATTATAAGATCACTTATAACCTAAGATATTTAATTTCTGGGGCCTACCTTTCATTGTCCTAATTAGTGATGAATTCTGATGTGATGATAAGAAAATAATGGCTAAAACAAAATTGTTTTATTTAGTTGACTGTGCAAAGATTATTGATGTATGGTAGTGGGAAAATTATTCCTAAGAATGTGAAGAAATAAAAAATTTTCTAAGTCCTATCCTGAAAAAACAAACAATAAAAATAAAGATAATGAATGGAGGGCTCTTTAACACATTTCTAAACTCAGTAATAATGCATGAGAATCAAAACAAAATAAGAGTATCCAGTTTCACACCTTATTCTGTAGTTCAGTTTTACCTGTAGATGAAAAAGATACTCAGATTTTAAAAGACTGTGTTATAACATGACTGCGAAGAATACTAACTATGGTGGCAATGTGTGCACATACATGTGTGCACGTGTGTGTATACTCAATCTATTAGTAATGAACAAAGTGTTGATTTTGTTTATTCTCATTAACAAGGTCAGTGTATTTGATTTTTATATTTTTGTTTAAGTGGATGGTTCTTCAACTCCCTATAGTGTTTCCTTTTCTATTGTTACTTTTGAAAAATTGATTCATAAATTTTTTTTTGTAGTCCATGAAGTTATTATTCATGGTTCATTGCTATCTGAGTAAGTACATAAGGAAATTCCTGACTATATTTGAAAAGCATATGTGTCATAAAAAAGCTTAGTCAAGAATAATGACTAAAGAAATTATTTATGGATGGTGGAAATTTTATATTTAAAATTTATATTTTACTGTTGTGTATGATTTGGGAGACTTGACATCAGGGATATTTTTTCCACTTAGTCTAAACAGTCGGGGTGGCATTTTAGATTACAGTAGTGGCCAGTCGTACTTCTTGCTATGTTTACTAGTACAAAATTATGAGCAGATTCTTAGAATACATTGACAGATACCTGTAGTGACAGGTAATATACATGATATATTTAAGCCTTCTACTAAATCGTAATAAGGAAATAAAAATGGAAAGACCTAAGACCCAGAGTAGATAATGAGTAAATATTGATTTTTAAAAAAAGATTTTATTTATTTATTTATGAGAGACTGAGGCAGAGACAGAGGCAGAGGGAGAAACAGGCTTCCTGCAGGGAGCTCCTTGAGGGACTCAATCCCAGGACCCCAGGATCACAACCTGAGCCAAAGGCAGTCGCTCAACCACTGAGCCACTCAGGCGCCCCAAATATTGATCTTTCAATAAAAAGTAGATTAATATGAAATAGTCAACCTCATTACAAGTACATATATATAAATGCTTAGGTTTATAATGGGGTTAAGGAAAACTTAATCAGCTCAAATGTCATGAATAGATCCTCTAATAGCATATCATTACTAATCACAAAGTATTTTTAAGTATAAATAACAATCAGGTATGAAATGTAAATGATCATAACTGAATTATAGAGGATGATGTAATATATGCTTGAGTATTTAATAAAAAACAATACATTTTTTATGATAATTTTACACTTATGGTATAACATCCCTTAAGGCTCTTTCTTACTTCAGGTACTAGAGGATTCATTCCTATTTTGAGATAATGGGTTCATAATCTCTTTCTTTGGGGGGATAAGCCTAAGTTGAAATTGAAAAGGCTTTTTGTAATTATCTGTTACAATGACCTAACACTTCAAAATTCTCCTCTTGAATACCAACAGAATATTTAAATAGATTCTGGAGATATGGCAATATTAAAGTTGTGAAAGAAGGTCTATCACAAAGTGTGTTTTGGTTTAATTTTCCTTTACTACTATAATTGTTTTACTTTAAAAGCCAATTTGGGAAGATTTCCCTAATTATTACTACTAAATACTAATAGTGAACACACATAATAAAGTGGCTACTTAGTGTTTGTTACTTAGATAATATAAATAAGTATTTTATTATTATTTAGAATCCTTTATTAAAAATGTTCAGGGAGGGAGTATCTGGATGGCTCAGTTGGTTAAGCATCCAACTCTTGGTTTTGGCTCAGGTCAAGATCTCAGGGTCCTGGGATTGAGCCCTGAGTCAGGCACCAAACTCATCAGGAAATCTGCTTGGGGTTCTCACTCTCTCTCTCTCTGCCAATCGCCACCACTCTCTAAAATAAATAAGTAAATATTTTTAAAAAGTGTTCTGTGAGTAGGCAGGTGGAAGAGATTCCATTTATATTTTAGTTTGTTCCTCACTTGATAGGCTTTTGTGGCTTTTTTTTTTTTTAACCTGGTCTATCTTTCCATATGGTGAAACAAAAATAAAATTACAACAAACAAAACATAGCTTACTTTATTTACTGGCCAGTCACAAATGTTTGTCTCAATTATTTTCCATTCAACCATAAAGAAAGGATTACTAAACATAATGAACAATTTTATCAATTAAGAAGTAATTTATGTTTACTATTTAATTGATAGCTTTTTTTCTCTTGAAATGATTAGTTGTTTTCTGTATTATCCTATAAATTAAAATTTTGACAGAAATTTTACTTTTGAATTTTGTCACCGATCTGTTAGAACTTAAATAATAAACTATAATTTGTTTTCTTATACCACAGATTCTCACTTTATCCACTTTTTCCAAATAAAATAATAAATTGTTCAAAACACATTAAAATACATTAGAATGCTATTATGCTATTTAAGCTATTTAGCATGCATTTATTTATTTGCATAATGAGGATAAATGTGTGTTTGACTTGAATTCCAACTTCAAATTGTGAGTCTGCAATAGAGTTGATCCCAAGATATGAATTTTTTTTTCAGATAAGAATTTTGTTAGATTTAATCGACAGGGGGATCCCTGGGTGGCGCAGCGGTTTGGCGCCTGCCTTTGGCCCAGGGCACGATCCTGGAGACCCAGGATCGAATCCCACATCAGGCTCCCGGTGCATGGAGCCTGCTTCTCCCTCTGCCTGTGTCTCTGCCTCTCTCTCTCTCTCTGTGACTATCATAAATAAATTAAAAAAAAAAAAAGATTTAATAGACATTTGCTGGGTATTAGGATGAAATTATAACTTAAGCCATTTGATCTGCCAGGTGTTAATAGGCAAATACTAAACATACTTGCGTGCCTTCAAATTCCCCTTTGTTTATTTTCTTCATCTTTATCAGCTGTAGACAAAATTAAGTGAAAGCTTTTGCAAAATTATTTTTTCACACAATTAGTGAGTTTTAGTAAATTATTCTTTAAAAATATATATTTATGTATATATACATACTTTTATATACATATTTATAAATATATGTATGTACTTATATACATACATATTTTCTGAATTAAAATAATTATATTTTGTTGTCAATTTCCATTATAAATAAGAGTATTTTTTTCAATTGCTTAAATGCTACTGAAACTAGCCTCTCATACATTTAACATATTACATCTTCAGTAGCAATGTAGAACTATTTCTTATGGAAAATGAAAAACAGCCTAAAAAATAAAAATATTTTTTCCTGTTAATTCATATCACACTATCGAATTTTAATAAAGTCTGGCTAGTTTATTAGTCATTAGTAATGTTTTCATATAAGCAAGCTAAATACTAACTCTAAGTTAGCGACATATCACCACAATGCTCTTTTAACGTGAGTTGCTTTTGTAGAAATACACATACCATGATGAAATAAAGAGGAATTTTGCCCATAATAGAAAAGAAAGAGATGGGAGAAATATTCTTTGATTCTTTTATTCATTTCAATTATGTTTTAAAAATTGAGGTATAATTGACATATAGTATTATACTAATTTCAGGTATGCAACATACTCATTTGAATGTGTACACACTGCAAAATGATAACCACAATAAGTTTAGTTTAAAATCTATCACCTTACATGGTTAAAATTATTTTTCTTGTGATGAGAAATTTTATGATCTACTCTCTTAGCAACTTTCTATATGCAATCTGATATTGTTAACTGTAGTCTGCATTCTGTATATTACATCCCCATAACTATTTTATAAATGGAAGTTGATGGAAGTTTTTGACCTCTTTTACTCATTTCTCCTATCTCCTTACCCCTGCTTTTAGTCTTTGTATTTGAGATTGGTTTTTGTTTTCATTTCTGCTTTTGGTTTTTATATTCCACATTTAAGTAAGATCACATGGTATTTGTCTTTCTACCACATTCTTTCTCCTCTTCTGGGATTCTAATTATATATATGCCAACCCACTGGAAATTGCCCCCACAATCTTTGGTTGCTATGCTCTGTTATAAGTTTCATTTTTTCCCCTCTAGTCTATCTGTCTGTCTGTCTTATTTATTTTTCAGTTACTTCAGTTTGGAAAGTTTCTCTTGACTATCTTCAAGTTCACTGATTATTTTTTTCAGTTATGTCCAATTTGCTGATGAGTTTAACAAAGGCATTCATCTTGTTGCCGTATTTTTCCTTTTTTATTGAATTGAAAGGTTATATGCAGTAAGATTATATGGAATTCACATTTAGGTATAACATGCTTTTCTTATTTAACAGCAACAACAACAACAACAAAAAACCATAATGCTTATTTCAAAAAACAGAATAATCCTTAAGAAAAATAGTAGCTTATGAAGAACTCCAGGTAAGATGAAAACTAGGCTGAAAGCTTGCAAATGAAGGGAAAAATATTTTCAGCTGTAATAAGGCTAAGGAAAGAAATACCTTCATGGTATGGGGCCTTGAAGAAGTTGCTAATCTCCTCATAAAAATATTTAACAAAAGTTGAAGGTGAGTAGAGTTGTTGAAAGTCAAGGCAACGTTGGAAACAGTACTTGTTATTCTCACAGTCTTTTAGAACTAAAGAGATAGCTATTTTCCTGGAACTCTTTCAAAAACTCATAAGCCAGCCAGAAAAAGATAAACACTCTGTGGTATCTTCTATAGATGCATCTAAAAAAAATAAACAATTATAAATTATCAAATTCATAGCAACAGAGAGCACAAAGATTACCAGGGCTGGGGGCTTGGGGAAACAGGGAGAAATTGGTAAAAGGGTATAAACTCTCTGCTACAAGATAAAATAGGTCTGAAGATCTAACATAAAACCTGATGACTGTAGTTGATGTATAATTGACATTTGCTGAGAGTAGAACTTAAACATTACGATACACATAGAAAATTAGATCACCACAATATACTGTACTCTTAAAGTACTTTATAATTTTATATGTTGATTATACCTCAATAAAGCTGAAATAAAATAAAATAAAATAAAAAATAAAATAAAATAAAATAAAATAAAATAAAATAAAATAAAATAATAAAATAAAATAAAACAAAACAAAGCAAACAACAAGACCAAAGCTCATTAGGGCCAGACACAAGAACAAGGGAGAGCCAGAGATTCAAGTAAGTTTGAATCTTACTGAAACTGAAACATTGCCTTGACCTGGCACAGTACGTTACTGATAGAGCTAATCATATCCTCACTCTATCTGATTTTATTGTAATTTTCTTATGATACTTATTAAAGGTAACAGATACTAACAAGCTTATAAAAACTTAATTATCAGAAAAGGAGAAATGTGAATGCTTCTCAGTTGTTTTATGAATTCAGCATTTGATACCAAAACCTGAGAACATTGTATGAATGTAAAATTACAGGCCTATTTTTTTCATGAATATGGTATGCACAAACTTATAAAAAAACAACAACAATACAAATAAAACTCAGTGACAGCCATGAAAAAAATAACAAAATGTGATTTATTCCAAAAATGAAAGATTGATTTAACATTTGAAGGTAAAAGAAAATCCAATACAAACACAAACAGAAGAGGAAAAAATATTCATTTCAAAGAGCTGCAAAACATTGTTTGAAAAAATTAATATTCAATGAATATAAGAACACAAGAAATTAGAAATAGCAGATGGAAATGTCTTCAACTTAATAAAGGATAGAAGAAAGAATTTACACCTATTGCACTTTATACTGAAATACTATCTGATGTTAAAAAAATGAAATATGCCCGTAAATACTGGTTATATTCAACAACGACCAGTAGAATTCAGAGGGAAGGAAGAAATAAAATGATCATCAAGTATAGATAACTAACTCCCCAAAAGCTACAGAAAGCTACTATATTTAATAAATAAATTTGATAAGTCTGTGAAGTAAAAATTTTGGAAAAGATCTATTTCTATATGCTGGCTAGTGGGACAATAGATTAAATTACTAGGTTTATTAAGTAAGAGAAGAAAACTAAAGGAAGATGTGAAAAGCTTCTATTGTGGAAGTTATGATATATTGTTAAAGGTAATTATAGATCTGAATAAATGGAGGAATGTACCATGTTCGTGGGTTTGAATACTCCATATTGTGAAAATGTCAGTTAACTTCAATAGACATGAATTTCATGGAATTACAGTTAAAAATCCTATTTTTTTTGAGAAATGTCAATTTCTCCAATGACATTTCTCCAAATCATCATACAAAACAAAAAGAACTCAGAATAATGAAGACAATGTTGAAGAACAAAGCTGAAAAAATCATACTAACACATTTTAAAATTTTTACAAGTGTAGCAATTGAGGAAATGTATTGGAGCAAAAGTGACAAAAAAAGAACAAATTATGGAGTTCAGAATTTGTTTCTAAGATTGGTACATTTATCAGATATATGGCCTTTTTAGTAAATAGTGCTGGGCATATCAACTATCTACGAAAAAATAATTTGGAAATTACTTCACATCACACAGTTATACTGAAAATAAAAGAAAAAAGAAAAATAATTTCAGGTACTTTATAGACTTCATTAGGATAGAAAGAACAAGACTTTTAGGAGAAAACAAAGGATTTTTTCTCTTGGAACTGATAAAGATTTATTATATAAAATGATAAATCAAATTGCACCTATTTATATGTTTCATATAATTTAAATTACACATATATATAAAATATTAATATATGTATAATTATATATTTAAATAAAATATTCAAAATCAGCCATCAAGAGACTACAAAGGAAAAGTCTCAGAATTAAAGAAGATATTAAAGAAGATATTTGCTCTAGGTATCCAGCAAAGGATTTATGTCCAGTATGTGTATTTAAAAATCCCAAAAATCAATACGAAAAAAGGTAAAAATAATAATGGAACACTGAAGAAAAAGAAGACATGAGCAATCACTTTGCAAAAAAGAATATCCACATGGCCAATAAAAACACAGAAAGGTAATGAACTTCATTAGTCATCATCATTCAGTGGCTCTACACAGTGATCATATGGATACAATGAAGAAAAGCAGAAAATACCAACTGTCAGAAGGATATGGACTCACTGAGCTTTTCATTAACTTCTGATGGAATCTGGATTACTCTGTTTGGAGAAACTTTGGCCTTATTTGACAAAACCTGAATGGTGTATACCCTGTGCCCTATGAATTATACCTCAAAAAGTCCACTATAAATGCATATATAGATTAATCAAAAGACATATTAAAATGTCCTTAGTGGGGTGCCTGGTTGGCTCAGTTGGTTGAGTCTGCCTTTGGCTCGGGTCATGATCTTAGGGTCCTGGGATAGACCCCCGCTTCAGGCTCCCTGCTCAGCGGAGAGTCTGCTTCTCCTTTTGCTTCTGCCCCTCACCCTGGCTCATGCCCTTTCTCATTCTCTCTCTTTTAATAAATACATATTTTTTTAAAAAAAACTAAATAAAATAAAATGTTCTTAGTGACATTAAAAATCCAAAATCACAAATATCCAAAATGTCCATCAACAGTACAATGGATGAATAAATGGTCTCATAATCATGCATAGTGTATACTACATGGCATTGATAATGGCAGTATAAAACCATAGGATAAAATAGATAATGAGAGATGAACCTGGATGGTCACAGAGCCTCATTTCCATTCTCCTTTAGTTGTTTAGTGTAGAACTGGCCCAGCTGAACTAATGTCAGCATTCTTGTCTGCTGGAGCTCTTTCCTGGACCCTAGTATGAAATCCTTGATATGCAGTGTACACGCTCCCTAATGTTGTTTTTGAGTGAGAGATCCACTGATATTTTCCTTGTTACTTAGGAAACTATAGATGCTACCCAAAGCCTTATTTGGGTACTAATTCACAAATGGACACCAGTGTCTGTGGGGGGCTTGCTCTCTCATTTTTGGAATATTTCCCACCAAAAATCTCTCATAGCTGGAATCTTGAGTGTTGTGCACATGGACCATCTTTCTCCAACCAGTATTGTGGAATAATCAGAGTTGTGGGATGGTGGGCATTCTGCTACTTGTCTGCTTTTTAATCTTCCTTCTCCTGCCCCACAAAATCTGTTATATCTGCAGCATGTGGTGCTAGTGGTGGGCATCCGTGACCTCTTTGCATGACAAATCTCACAAACGTAATACTGAGCACAAGAAGCCAGGTTCAAAAAAGTATGTCTCCTTTTACATAGAATCACGTAGAACATTTATACTTTTGGGGCTCATGAGTGGCTCAATCAGTTAAGTGACTGATTCTTGGTTTTGGCTCAGGTTGTGATGTCCGGGTCCACACTTAGTGCAAAGTCTATTCGTCCCTTTTCTTTCCCCTTGGCCCCTTCCCCTGTATGCTCTGTGTATCTCTCTCTCTCTCTCTCTCTCTCTCTCTCTTTCTTAAAGATTTTATTTATTAATTCATGAGAGACACAGAGAGAGAGAGAGAGAGAGGCAGAGACACAGGCAGAGGGAGAAGCAGGCTCCATGCAGGGGGCCTGATGTGGGACTCGATCCCGGGACTCCAGGATCACGCCCTGGGCCGAAGGCAGGCTCTAAACCGCTGAGCCACCCAGGGATCCCCTCAAATAAATAAAATCTTAAAAAAAGAGAAAACAACATCTATGATATTATAAGCATCACAGTGTTTTGCTGAGGGCTAATGATAGAATCAGAAGAAATAGGGTTTCTGTGGTGCTGATAGTGGCCTATATTTATTAGGGTTTTGTTTACTTGGGTTTATTCAGTTTATGAAAATTCATTGGAATACAAACTAATGATGCTTATATGCATTCTCTGAACGTGTGTGTCAATTTTTTTAAAAAAGAAACACAAATGCATCATCATCAGAAACTTTCAGTTCATCGGTTTATTCATAATATATAGTGTTTTTACCATTCACACTGTTTATGACAAAATTAAGTAACTTTGGATAAAAGGAATCAATTTCCTAGATAATGTTTATACAAACTCTATGCCTTTTTAATTACTTTAAATGTGTTATATTTCAGGAATAATTTTTGAAGAGAAATGTGTTATTTTAGTTTGAGATTGAACATCTTTTAGAGTAGTAAGGCTGTGTTCATGCCCAGTAAAGCTTCAGGAGGAGGAGATGGCTAGCTATTAGAGGGGTAGCACAAACTGACATTAGGAATTCCAAAGTACTCTGAGCATTGACAAACTTAAGTCTGTAAATGTTTTTAGTATTTATCGGTTGGAAAATGGGTAAATTTAATAAGTCAGAATATAGAAGAATCAAGACTCAAGTACAGACCTCTAGTAGACACTTATGTAGCTTGGTAACATTTGCATATTTATTTTGGAGTGTTTCTAAGATGCATACTGAGGTTGAATGCATTAGCTCTGTCATGATATAACGAAAAATTTGTGTTCTGTTAGTTACTGTGCCTCCGTATACTATTTTTTTCCCTCTTTCTTGGCATTAGGTCATCTCATTTCAGAAGTAGTAGTTCTTGCTTTATGATATTGTTATGGGGATTAGATGAACTATTTATAAAACATGAGTTATTTCAAGTGCTTCAAAATGATAATTGTTAATCAAGGGAATCAGAAAACTTCAAAGTATTGGACATTGTATGCTGTGACTGTTATAGCAACATATTAAAATATTTATTATTAAATAATTCTTATGATATTTTGAGATGTTGTCTGGATCAGGAACTGGAAATGACTCCAGTAATTATAATAGCAATATGTATGTGAAAGAGAACTACCTACTATTTTATAAGCAATCATTTAAAAGTAAAAATGATAATTGTTATTTTATAGAAATATACTATTCATAACTTTTTGAGGGGAATAGAAATATTTAGTTATAATTTATTCATTTAAAAATGATTCAGTTGAACACTAAGTATACATCATGATTCTCATCTACTTTTAAAATATTGACAAATGGATTGGGTTAGTTGGTTGCAATGTAATATTCTTTGCTAGGCACACTTCATTCACCTTGGACAAATTCAGAATATATTTTAAAACAAAAGTTTGAGATTCTATTATTTAGAATCTCAAGGTTTAGAAGAATAAAACAATGGAAGTAGTGGATTAACCTAAGAAGCCTATACATTTAACTGAAATAAGATGTACAAATTAATTTATGAAAAGCTGATCCTATCTTAGGCTTCTATATGAAATTTAAAGGTATCTTATATAAGGAATAAGAGTTATTACCTTGTTTGCAAAGTTCATTCAAACATAGCCAGGATGAAAAGGAAATAAACAAGATTTAGGAAACCAAATAAAGATATTTAACTATTTACAAAAAAAAAAAAAAAAAAAAAAAAAAAAAGATGCTTCCTAATTATACCCGTTTCACTTGTAAATTTGATTTATAAATTTTAGGACAGGTTATAAATAACATTTTTTTCATTCCTGTTAATATTAAATTTGGGGTATATAAATCAGCATATTGTGTTTATTTTAATAATAAAAGCACAGCAATAAGATTATAAATTTGATTGTTAGAAATTAATCATTGAAATGATATAAGATGAAAGTTTTAGTATGACTGAAGTATCAGTTACTTGGAATATATGAACAGTCCAGAGTGTCTAATTTACTCTGCAATGGCCACCATTACAATGTTTATGTATATTCAAGAATTGAATGCTTAATTACCAAGAAGCTTTGTTTAGTAACTCAAGCCCTAATTTATTCATTGAAATCCACTCGTTGGTTTATGAGGAAAAATTGTGAAAATTATAGGTTTTAAAATATACAGAAAATCACTAATATAGTTGTTTATATGGATTTTATCTCCTTCAGATGCCTCCCTTTTTTCTTTTTGGTCTGTCAAATCTCAATAACATAATTAATTTAAAGTATATTTCATTATAAATGGAAAATAAAACTTCTGGAGAAATAGAGGAAGGACAAACATTGAAGGGGATTCTTAATTCTAAAAAATTGTCACTCCTCTGGAGTTTTAATGTTTGACCTTCATGGCATGATACAAATCCCATCTGTTTATCCAAATGTTTACTTGAAAGCGGTGATTTGAAGTGGATGCTTTTCTGTAGGCATTTAGATTGGCTAGGAGATTTTATCATGTAATTTGATATTCTGAAGGAGATTGCTATCAGAATTAAGAGTATTTTTAATTATATGAAGATTTTAATGTTAAAAATAGTTTAACCTTGGTAATTAGAGGAAGAATATTAAACTAATGAAATCTAAGTGTTATTTTATGAATTGTTGCATTAAAATAAACACTTGAATTATGATTTGCTTAGTTGTTAGTTTTCAGGAAATAAGGGAAATTATATGATGCTTCATTTTTATTTAATAAATCTGAAATTGCTTATATATGGCTAATTTGTATCATTTTGACTTTTAATTAAGACATTAAATATATATATGAAAAACAATGTATTTTTCAAACACATAATTATCTGTATTTTAAACGCTGGCACAATCTTTAATAGGATATATATACACACACACACACACACACACACACACACAAAGGTGTATTATTGACATTGACAGCAATCTGTCTTCTTTTTATTCAAATATTGGATTGATTTAGCTTCATAAATTATCTTAGATAATATTTATTTCAATCATACAAGTTTAGAGGTGAGAGAGTTTTATAATACAAAAAGACAAACATTTAACTAATGGTTGATTTATGTTTAGAATCAAAACTTTTGACTGAAGATTTCTGAAAATTCAGCTTAGAGCAAATTGAAACAAACTCAAATTGGCAAATTCCTCCAGATATTAGACAGGAGTAGAAACAAAAATTAGTGTAGGAAATAGATTATTCATCTATGCATTTATGTCATGAATTATTAAGTACTACAGGACACAAAAATAAATATGCCTTATTCCAGAGGGTGAAGGACATGAAATTCTGGTAAAAGAGTTTAAGTATATGCAGGAATAATTTTAATATAAATAATCATTCAATTAAAAACATATATATTGAGTCTTTATTTTGTGCCAAGAATTATGCTAGGCATGAACAATGTGTGTTATTAAAAAGTTATTGTGTTATTATTAAATGTTATATTATATTACATATTATAATTACATTATATTAATTATATAAGTTTATTTGTTAAAAATTAAGTGTTATAAGTAGTAAATATTTATTCATAGTAAATATTGATAATACTGATAGCATATCTCAGGAGAGTTAGAATTTGAGCTGGACCTATACAGATGTGAAACATGAAGAAAGTAATAAGTGGAATGTAAACCAAATCTTAGGAACACAACAGCGTATATAGAGGTATGGAAAATCTAAATTTTGTTTGAGAAATAAATAGTAGTCTAATTCAACAGAATATAGGGCATGTGTACAGAATGGGAGTTGAAGAGAAGGCAAAATACAAGCAGGGATGAGATTATGGAAAATTTTGATTATAAAGCCAAGATGTTGGATATTTTCTATATTTGCTAAGACTTCAATACACATTTTTGACCAAGTGGTACATTAGTATAATTCATGGTACAGTAGAAAACAGGAATAAGTAAAATTGAAAATTATTTTAAAATTATTGAGAAAGGCAAAGAAATAGCAGGGCCCTAATCTCCATTGACAGGAATGAAAATCAAAGTTATACTATGGGCAAAAGAGATACTTTGCAGGAATAATAAGCAATTTGATGACTAAATATAAGGGAGTGGGCAAAGGTAAAGATTAGTATTCTAATAGATACAGTAATGGTAGCATTAACAATTATAATTTTAAAAAAATGAAGAACTGAGGGGAGGAAAACATTTGTCTAGAGGAAGAAATAGAGAATGCTTAGAAATAAATATATCAAAATTAAAATGTCAGATAGTTACATAAAGCTGAAACTCTTGAAGAATTCTTTACAAGGAAATGGAATACTCTACGTTAGAGTACTTCTATTATTTTACTTTGGCTGCCATAACAAGGCGATTTGAACAACTGAAATTCATTTTCTTATAGTTCTGGATGCTAGAAGGCCCATGTCAAGATCCTGGTGATTCTGTTTCTCGTAAGAGCTATCTTCCTGACTTGCAAATGGCTGCTTTCTTGCTATGTCAGCACATGGCCTTTCTGATGTGTGTGTGCCAGGAGAGAGAAGGAGAGAGATCTAGTGTCTTCTTTTTCCTGAGAGAGAAAGAGAGAGATCTAGTGACTCTTCTTTTTCTTTTAAGGACATCAGTCTTTTCAGAATAGAGTCTATCATTATTACTTTAATTAACCTTAATTGCCTCCTGAAAGCCCTATCTCCAAATACAGTTACATTGAGAATTAGGGCTTCAACATTTGAGTGTTTGGAGCTGGGGGCAGAATTTAGGTCATAATAGTGAATATGAAGCAGTAGAAATAGAATAGTTCATGGAATTTTTAATAGTAAAGAAGAAGAAAAATGCATGGGAAGGTGTGTTTGGAGAGAATGAGGTTGAAATTTTTCCCTTAAAGAGATTAGGAAAAAGACTGAGAGGAAATAAATAAAATCCTAGAATAACATAGAAATCAAGAAATAAGAGGCTTAAGGAAGCAGGGGATGATTCATAATGTAAAATGCCAAAAGTGATAAAACATGCTGAAGATTATGCAAAAATAATTAAATCTGGCAATTATTTCACTGGGTGGTAGTCAACAGTTTCAAAGGAGTAGGGGGACCTAGATTAGAAAGGAAAACTTTTTAAGAGGTCTTTAAAAATAATTTTTACATAATTTGTACAAGGAACACATAAAGCAAGCTTTTAAGAAAGGAGTGAATAAGAATATATTAAAGTATAAGAAATGTGAGATGTGTAGCCAGATATGTAATGAGTAAATTGAAAAGTCTTTGGAAGAAGTATGACTCAGGCATATGCATTTACAAAGTAAAGAATTTTTTTTAAATATAGAAACACCACAGAAATATCAAGTGGAAGTAGAATATTTAAAATGCAAGGAGAAAACTACGATTCTGAGCATTACGACATAAGAAAGCACCTCATTTCTTCCATATATTATACAAAAAGCAAAAATTTCACTGGAGAACAAAATCTTAAAATTAGGAAAGAGATGTCATTTGAACAATTCAAAACATTAATAAAAGCTACTGAATGTGTAAAATTAGAATCAAATGCTTATGGTCCAGTATGGCTGAGAGAGGAGTATGACAAGGGACCTGAGAAAGCCTCATTTCCAAGAACCATGTACACAGGGCCCGGCTAATCCTCTCTGGACCAGGAGAACTGAAAATGTGCCCCCCACCCCGACCCCCGCCACAAATCTATGCTCTGGTAGTCAGCATCATCAGTCTATAATTGGTAGAAGTACAGGGGGAGAGAGACCTCCTCTGTGCCACAGGCCTGTGCAGCTGCTGAAAGCTGAGGGTGGAAGAGCAACACTGTAGACTGATGACCTGAAGGGAATGACAGGAACAATGAAAGAGAAACTGTTTCTAGTCTATTTATCTAGACTAGATTGATTTAACCTCCCACATGAAGTCGTGCAGAAGAATAGACTTGCCCATTTCTGGTAATAAATACAATTTATCTGAGTTTCTTGTGTTCTTCTAAAAACATAGCCCAACATTCAATCAAATCCTACTCGATACAGGAAAACACAAGGAGAAAAAAGAAAACAGTTTATGAAAAGTTTAAATAGTCAAAAGAATCAGATGCAGTGATGGCATCTACATGCATGACAAAAACCAGTTGCATTATTATATCTAAGAAACAAATTATTAGACCTGAAAAAATCACTATTTATAACATTGTTAATAAAATTGGAATAGTTAATAAATGGAATTGTTAATTAATCTAAGAATATACATATAAGACTTTTACATTGAAAATCATACAATATTGATGATAGAAATTAAGACAGACATAAATAAATGGAGATCTCTACCAGATAATAATTAAAGGACATTCCAATATTTTTAAGATATCAATATTCTCTAAATGGGTCTCTGAATTCAGTGCTATCCAAATCAATATTTCAGCAGACTCTTTTAAAAAAAAATTGCCTATCCTATCCTAAATTTTATATAAAAATATAACGGACCTAGAATAGGCAAAGGTTCTAAAAGAAGTACAAAGTTGAACTCAGTTATAAGATGAATAAGTTCTGAGGATCTAATGTACGGCATGACAACTATAGTTAATAGTACTGTATTGTGTACTTGAAATTTGCTGAGTAGATCTTAGGTGGTCTCATGGGAAAAAAAGCTGACTGTGATTTGATGAATGAATGTGTACTTTGCTTGATTATGGTACTCATTTCACAATGCATACAAATATCAAGAATCATGTACATTTTAAATGTGTTACAATTTTGTTTATCAATTATACATCAGCAATATGGAGGGCAAGATAAATTTATAGATTAATGGAATGCAATAGAGAGTCCTGGAATATACCTGCATATGGCAATGGATTTTTAACAAGGGTACTAGAAAAAAGATAGTCTTTTCAAAATTGGTACTTGGAAAATGAGTATTCATATACAAAAGAAGATGAAGGAGAGATAGATGGAGGGAGAAGAGGTGGAGGAAGTAGGAAAGCAAGGGAGAGTAGGAGGGGGGAGGAGAGAGAGGAGGAAGGGAGGAAGAATCCTTAATCCTTTTTGTATCACATATAAAATTTAACTCAAAATGGTAATAGACCAAATATAATAGCTAAAATCATAAAATTTGTAGAAGAAGAGAGAGAAAAAAATCCTGTGACCCTGGGTTCAGTAAAGCAATCTTTGGTAGAACACACAAAGAAATATTAAAGGAAGAGAAGAACGATTAATTAGACTTTATAAAAATTAAGAAAGTGTGCTCTATGAGAGACATTTTTAAGGAATGCACAGACAAGCCAAAGACTAAACAAATTAGCTACAAATCATACAGCCAATAAAAAAGTTGTGTCCAAAATAAAGGACTTTAATGGCCGCAAGAAAAAAAATTCAATTAAAAAATAGGCAAAAAATTGTAATAGACACTGTACCAAAGCAGATAAAGAGGAGCCAAGAAAATATGCTTAGTATTAATGGCATTCAGGATAATGCAAATTAAAAGCACAATGAAATAGCACTTCACTCTTATTAGAATAAAAATTAAAATTAAGAAATTTTTTCTAAAATTAAGATGGCTGACCTTATCAAGTGTTGGCAACAATGTGCAGTAACTGGGACATTCATATACTGCTGCAGGGAATATAAAATTATGTAACCCCTTTGGAAAATGGCTGGTTAGTTTTACAAAATTATAAATGTACAATGAATTTTTTCCACAGCTGTGTATTTACCCTAAAGAAATTAAACTATGAAAAAAAAAAGAAATTAAACTATGTGATCATATAAACTCACACATATAAAAAAAGGTTCATTGAAGTTTTATTTGCATTAACAAAAGGCAGAAAGAGTCTAACTGGACATCAATATATGAGTGGACAAATAAATACTTTATATCCTTAGGTAGAATATTATACTATTACACTACAATAGAAAGAAATGAAGTATTGGTATACAGAATAACATGGATTTATATCGCAATATTTATGGTATGTAAAGGAAACCACAGAAAAATTGCCCATACTGGATGGTCTCATTTCCATGTAATCATAGAAAATGTAAACTAATCAGTAGTGATGGAAAACAAATCAGTTTTTGCCTGGGAATGGGGAAATAAGAATATAGAGAGGCGGAGGAAAGGGATTACAGGGGTACGAGGAAAAGATTTTTAGGTATTATATTCTTTTTTTAAAAAAAAGATTTTATTTATTTATTCATGAGAGACACAGAGAGAGAGGCAGAGACACAGGCAGAGGGAGAAGCAGGCTCCTTGCAGGGAGCCTGATTTTGGACTCGATTCCAGGGACCCAGGATCACGCCCTGAAGGCAGACGCTCAGCTACCGAGCCACCAAGATGTCCCAAGGAGATGTTATATTCTTTGTCTTGATTAAAGTGATGGTTTTATCGTGAAAACATGTCAAAACTGATCAAATTATACACTTCAGATATTTGCAGTTGATTTTTATTTAAACCCAAATAAAGTTGTTTTTTTAAAAAAGTTCTAATTAATAAAATCTGTCCTGAAATACATTAAGTGTTGAATTTACATATTACTCTGGCACAATGTATTTCAGGGGGTATTTTTCAGAATAATTTATTGATTCATACCTAGTAAGTTTATGTAAAGAAAAGAAGGAATCCTTAAATTAACAGTGTCACTCAAAAGGAAGATACAGCCAACTGTCTATGTGAGAAAACTACTGAGAAGCACATATAAATTTCTCAGTGAAAGAACAATTTTAAACCTTTCTATATCCAATATATTTTTATATTATATTTTATATCTAACTATGAAGGCAATCAAATTTGGAAATTATAGGCACAGATTTTTTATTTAAAAACTCAGGGAGTATTTTCCCTTACATCTCTCTTAAGAAAAATACTAGAATTAATTCATTTATCTAGGAGATGGTTTATTGAACCATTGCAAAAACCTAATTATGAGCATTAATACATTTAAATGTACAAGTAAAATTTAATCAGATGATGGGATTTAGAAGACAGACCAGAATGTAAATATATGCTTTACCTATATAACTAACAAGAAATGCAAAGATTTTGTGAAAAATGTGAAAAGAAGACAGGATATAAGATAAGTTCTCTGATTGTCTCTTCTGTTCCAAATTATATCATTGACTATATATAAAATTATTTGGAAGTAAGTGTATTTTTAGTACAAACTAAATACTAAATAAGAAATATATATTTGTATATAGTATTAGTATTAGCATTATTGGCATTCAGGATAATACAAATTAAAAGAACAATAAAATACCATTTCATTCTTATTATAATGAAAATTAAAATTAAGAAAATATTCTAAAATTCAGAAAGCTGATCATATCAAGTTTTGGCCAGAATGTGCAGCAACTGGAACATTCATATACGCTGCTGAGAATATAAAATTTTATGCAAACCCTTTGGAAAAGAGGATATATATATTATTTATGTATAAGCAAGTATGTTAATAAAGGAAGTGAGGAGGGGAAGAACAGGTAGCTTAATAATAGAAGATATTATCAATGGAAATGTCATACTATGAATATAATAAGAAGTAATATTTTAAAAAGTGACCACTACATCAAGAATGCAACTATTTCTAAATATCAGGAAATTCATATATATACACAAACAAGTGAAAATTGATCTCATAGTGAAATACAATTTAAAATTTCAAAAACAAATAGGAATTAATGTTAATTTCTACTGAAAAAGTAAATAGATGTCACAGAAAATCCAAAATTTATTCTGCATTCCAGAGACAGAACTTAAAATACGAGATTTCTAGAGATAGCCAATTAAAGTGAAGGACAAACATATGGCAAGTAAATGCTAATTAAAAGAAAGCAGGTGTTGCTAACATGACATCAGATATTTTAGAATTCACATCCAAAAACATTAAGTAAGACAGAGAAGAACCTTTATAATGCTAAAAGTTACATTTTATAATGAAGATGAGTTAGGAATATCTACATGCAGGCATAGAAATACAATTTGTTTTAAGAAGTTCTAAACAAGGAGAATAAGGGAGATAGAAATACTTGGACAAGAAAAAAATAGTTATAAGATAAAGTAAAGTAAAGTAAAATAAAATAAAATAAAATAAAATAAAATAAAATAAAATAAAATAAAATAAAATAAAATAAAACAAAAAAATACACAGTAAAATACCATTTGGTCAATTCAAGTAAAAGGATAGATAATGGTTAACTCTTTTGCAGTTAGTTGACCTCCTGTAAAGCTTCACAGAAACCTAATATATGCCTGTGCTTGGGTGTTTGATCCTAGTCTTCTAACAGGCAAACCCTTGAGAATGCAAAGGGAGGGACAAATCTTTTATTCAAACATCAATATTGTAATATCTAACCCTTCCAGTTATCAGCATTTCCTATAGTGGTAAGGCACAGATTCCCAGATGAGCTCACCAAGAGTGAGTTCAGTATCTCCACAGCCATGAAATTGAATACACACACACACACACAGATACATGCATATTTATACATGTGTGTGTGTGTGTGTGTGTGTGTGTGTAAAAAAAACCTTATGCTATACCATATTGCTATTGAACGGTGACCCCTATTCTTACAAAAGAAAAACTGAGGTATCCCAAATTCAGGTTCAAAATTTCACAACCAAGAGTCAGGTTCTGTTTCTGGAGTCTGACATCTAGCGCTCTTAGATCTTTGTGTGATGTTATAACGAATGGTGAATCTGCAAACCTTCTTCTGTGACCACTGTTTCAGTGTTCCATGTGTATGCTACTTGCCATTCTTTTGTTTCCATTACAGAGTGAATGTTCAACAATAATTTTAAAAATTATATCATAGAAGTAATTTCATAAATTTAAAACAAACTCACCAATTTTATGCAAACTACTATAAAATTCTGGTTAAATTGATTGAATATGTTTCTAAAAAAATTCTCAAAAATGACATAAGAAGAAAAAAGATTTAGAGCAGTTTTGCTGTTGTTGTTTTTGGAATTAAGAAAGGTGTCAAAGGGTTTTAAAACCTTCCTGAAAAAAATCAGTAGTGTTATTACATGGTAATTCCACCCAAGTTTTTTAAGACACGATGCCAGTGATCTCTAAATACTTGCAGAAGTATTGAAGACATTAATACAGAATATGATAATATATAAATCAAACTGAGAATCCTTCAAAAATACTGTAGTAAACATCCTAAATATAATATTAACAAACAAAAATTAGAGTGTATTCAAAGAATTAGACATTAGGACTGATTAGGTTATTTAAGGGCTGTAAGGATGTTTCTGTATTAGCAAAGCTGCCAATACAGGCTATCATTAAAAAAATCATAGAAAAAGAGTAGTATGATTATCCCTATAGTTACTGAAAAACATTTGGAAAAAAATAGCTCTTTTTAGGGCGCATGGGTGGCTCAATGTTTGAGCGTCTGCCTTAAGCTCAGGTCATGATCTCAAGGTTCTGGGATTGAGTCCTACTCAGCTTCCCCACAGGCAACCTACTTCTCCCTCTGCCTGGTCTTCCCCCCACACCCCCGTCTCTCATGAATAAATAAATAAAATATTTTTCAAAAATAGGTCTTGATTTTTAAATATCAGTAGTAACAAAATAGATGGCTATATCTTTTAAATGGTCAGATATATTCATTTCAGACCAAAAGCATCCTGTTTAATATGGAAGGGTATCATATATAAAGAGTTCCCAAATATAGAAAAAAACCCAACAGGTGCTAAAGAATAATAATAAATAATTCACATGGGATTAATAGATGGTAATAATGGATGGAAGCTATAGATAACTTGAAATCACAAATAGATGCCTTACCTGGGGTTAGCCAGAATGAAATGAGATAAAAGGTTGGGCATGTGATGCTTAAATTGTATCCATTCATCATCACTGATTTCAACAATTCCTTTCCTCCAAACCTATGTATTTTTCCCAAGCCTTTATCACCTTCTGATATATTATATAAGTTTTATAATATCTCGATCTGCTTTCCCAATTGGCATGTAAGGCCCATAATGATAGGGCTTTTTGCCTGCTTGGCTCACTAATGCAATCCAGTTGCTCAGTAAATATTTGTAGATGACTGAATAATAATTAGGATTAAGCAAAAATCTCATAATGGTAAGGGAGGCCATTTTCATGAGGGCAAATGAACTAGTGTGTTGCATCAATGAGGATTATTTTTGTGATGATTATTTTTTAAGATTCTATGTTTATTTCATAAAAAATTCTGATTCATCCTATGAGATGCAAATAGATGAACTAACAGCAAACTTACCTTAAATTTTTCTTATAATAGTCTCTAAAAAGCATTTTGAACATAAGATGTATTAATTGTTTATTGATAAGGAGAGAAATATTAGTCATATGTTCTCTTGTGTGAGTTGAATTGTCTCGCACAGAGGAAAAACTAAAGCATCATTCTTGCTGGTTCAAACCTTCACATTATTCTATATTTCTTCACTCTACTTCTTTTCTTAATAAAATATTTTATTTATTTATTTGAGAGAGGAGAGAGAGACATGACCAGGCTGGGGCAGAGAGAGAATCTACAGTCAACTTTGCACTCAGGAAGAAGTCCCATACAGGGCTCCATCTCACTACTAAGAGATCATGACCTGAGCTGAAACGAAGAGTAGGTTGGATACTCTACTGACTGAATCACCCAGGTGCCTCACTTCTACTTATAATCAGTTTAAAATGTTGCACTATTCATCTTCAAATAGATCTTTTGTTTCTCCTTTTTTTATCTCTATTACTAGATTAATACATTTTAATATTTCACACTTGGTCCATATAATTTTCTATCCACTTCCTTTACATGGTTTTCTTTTTCTAAAACAGTAGCCAAAACCTTCATTTGGCAAAACGTAGGAAATATGGTTTTTGTTTTTGAATAGCAAATATAAGTCAAATGTTGATTCTCTGAGTCTGGTCCAAGATTTAATCTTGACTTTATCACTTAAATAAAATCAATTGGGGGACATTTTTAATATCAGTATGTCAAATCATTCTCAGTATATTTAAATTTTATATTTACATATCAAATATTATTGGAATATATAGTTTATATTGAGGAATAAGTACATTTGGTACTATTCATTGCTCTCTTTATTTCTATCAAATACTTAGTTAAATTAATTGTTTTCCACAATGTATTCACTTTCTAAGAAATACTAACATAAACATACTGAGAATATCTGAAATAAATCTGAAGCTAAAATGATTAATGGCCAAAGATTACCCCACATTGAGATCACTTTGTTTCCATCTTGATATGCAACCAGTCCAGGGATAATCTCTGAATAGATGATTCACCATACTCTCACCTGTGGCATTTTGCATTCATCCTTCAACACATAGATAACTTTACCTTTGCAAAATATATCATCATCATCATTACCATCCTCTAAATGTGTTAATATCAATAGAAATTTTGAAAATAAAACAGAACCTGAGTGGAACACTATCTTCATAACAAATACCTTTCATGTGTATCTCAACTGTTGGCAATTATTAAAAACAAAACTAAACAGAAAAGCTTCTACCTAACTCTTAGAATTAGACTAAAAAAACCCAGACTGTAATATACACTAGCCTTCTACAAGCTTTAAAGTTAATTAATTAGAGTACAGGCTAAGAGATCTCAAGAAGAATTAGCATAAATAAGATACAGATTTGTCTCTTTTAATTAGGATTCAGATTGGTAGTATGTTTTAGGTCCATTAGATCTTTCGAAGGTTTAGGGTTCTTTCTTTTGTCTTTTCCCTCCTCCCTCCTACTTTCTCTTCCTTCCTTCTCTCTTCCTCTCTCTTTCCCTCCTTTTTTTTTTCCTTTCCCTAACCTTAAGTAAAAGAAGTAGGACCACCAAATATCATCACCTTTATAATTTCATTTATAACGAAATTTTCAAAAAGGTAAAGCAAATCTTGTAGTTTTAGAAGTCTGAGGAGAGATTATCTGGGGAGGAGATAACTAGGCAAGGGTCAAAGGGAATATGTTATATGCTGGAAGTATCCCCTGTCCTACTAATATGCATAATGTGCAGATAGACATATAGGTAGATAGATATGAAAAAAATAGAAAATTAAACAGAAACATGTTCAAAAAAGCAAAAAAAAAAAATGTGAGAATTTGTCAGCAGCAGACCTACTAATTACTACAGGACGTTCTTGAGTTAGGGGAAGAATAATCCCAAATGTAAGTACAGAGATACAGGAAGTAATGAGAGTGTAATAAAAATGATAAATTTGGGTAAGTCTAAATGCATGTTATGTAATAAGGGGATATCAATAATTTCTTGTGACATTTAAAACTTACATAACTTCAAAACGTGTAACAAATTATTATGAAATTCATGGGGACTGTAAATGTAGATAATATGTAGTGTGCAGATAGTGGTAAAAATACCAATATATATCAAGCTTTAAGGTCAAGGATGCAAATAGAAATTTTTAGATTTCCAGTTAAGAAAATAGTAAAAATATGTATAACTATGGTCGTTATAGATAAGAAAATGGAATAATAGCATACACAAAACATATAGACAATGGTAAACAATAAGATATTAGATTTTAAGTCTAGGTATATCAGCAGTCACATTAAATGTAAATGATATAAATACTCCAATTAAAGAAAATGGTCAAATTGGACTGAAAAACTAATTCTGTTTACAAAGAAAAATTATCCTATATCATTATATATATATATATATATATATATATATATATATATATATATATATAAGCATGTAGAAAGTGCATGCAAGTCAGTCACAAAGATCTTGTTATTTAACCTAGAAATGTCGGTATATGTATTTTTTTTAACTGAGAAATAGTTTCAGTTTACCATAACATATTAAGTCAATCTAAAAACCAGAAGTTGAAAATTTCAATTTGAGTGATAGCAGTAATAGATTCTTAATCTGTGCTTTGGTGAAATTTAACTTTGGGAAGTATTTCTTTACACTGAATTGCAGCAATTGCATTCTTTTTAAATAAACTTTGTGATATGACATTGAATACTTTCTCTGATGAATGAAGAAAATCATCAAACATTATGTTATCTGCACTATAGTTTGGCTTCCTGAGAAATCCTCATATTTTATTTTCACATTAAAAAATATCAAGTCATTTCTGGCTCTAAGTGATAAGATTGGGCTTTTTGAGGCCAGATTTAATTTTTAAATTAATTCTAAGTAATATGTTTCAACAAGTAATTTCAAAGCAGAAAATTATATTTGTCACATTTGGAGAATAAGAATTATCTCTAATCTAGATGCTATTTGGGAAACTGTACAGAGTATTAAAAAACAAAAGCAAAACTTTGATGTTATGATTATTTTCTATGTATACCAAGAGCCCCTCCCTCACACTTCCAAATGGCAAAAGCTAGGACAAAACTTTCGACTTTTGCTGAATTATTTAAAACTCTTAGTGTCCAAGTAATATGATCTGACAAACTGGAGAAAATAGGAGAGTATTGTGGTTATTGCCACATTTTCCCCAAAAATACTTTGCATGGTAACAAAACCAATACAATTTATAATAGCTGAAATGTATTGAGATTTTTGAGAATGGATATTAAACTATGAATATCTAATTCTAAAATGCATGCCTGCTTCCACCTACCACCATTCCCCCTTGAAATTCCCCAATATAGTCTTACCCTTCGCAGAAGGGCAAAATTAGTCAGTTTGATTCATTAGAATAAATGTTTCTCATTCTTAAGAGGCAAAGTAATTTTAGGTATAGTATAAGTCATATTGCATAATGAAAAGCAAAAACTCAGAGAAGTATGTATTTAAAGCTCAGAGGTGCATTTATACATTCAAAAGTTAAGAAATTTTCAAGACTGATTTCCTCATCTGCATTATGGGTATATTAATTTCTTCCCCACATGGCAACTGTGAAAATTAAGCAGACATCTATGAAGAGGCCCAAATAGGAAAGTTCACAGTGAACGTTACTTCCTTTACTGCTTCTCTTTATAGTTTTTCTCCTTTTACCCTAAGCTCTCTCACATAAGTTCTTTAAATCATAAAAAAAAGATCAAAAAAATTTTTTGCCTTTCATTTGAAATTTGAATTACTTGTATTTTATCATTATTTCATCTCTAGATTTATAGTCACATGGGTACCTGTGACTCAATAATTTTATCCTGCTTCTCTTAGAACTATTGTTCTAAAATAAGCCTATATGCAGATTTCTTAACACGAAGTAATTATATAATCTTAATATCTGATTATTCCTTTCACTGTCCTAAGGTTATTCATAAAAAAAAATAACTGAACACACAGCTGTTTGACAAGACATATCTAATTTCCAAATCCATTATTGTTAAAACAAAGTGTACAGTGATGACAATGAAAAGAGATAATAATTGTATAGTTTTTTCAGGTTCTTGGAACTGTTGTTTTAAGGAAATTTCCATTACTTCTATATTCCACAAAATAAATGGAAAATGGCCAACATAAAAAATCTTGAAATCTACATCACACAATTTATATTATCATAAAATAATCATGTTGTACTCAATCTACCATTTTCCATTCTAGTGTTTAATGAAAAATAAAAATCCTCTGGCCTCTACCATTTTAATCATACCCATATTCCTTGAGTTCAGTTATCTCTTTTTCTCTGAAGGTAGATAACAATAATGGAACACCATTTTTTTAAAAGAAGCTAGTAAATTACTGGAAAAGTAGAACATTGTGAACTTTAAATGTTTTGAAGTGCAAGATTGAGTCAGAAAACAATAGATCCTGATGAATTCCATTTCTAAAGTTTCTTTTAAATTACTCATATTATTAAGTTATGTCTGCTTAGTACTTTGGAAGAAGAGAGATTTTTGGCCTACAGAAATCTTAAGTTTTGGAAAACAAAATGTAATCATCCCTCTAGGTCTTTAGCAATTACTTTTATCTGAGGCACACATTATGTCTCTGTAATACAAGTATTTATTTTTCTTGATTCAAAACCTCCTTGATTGCAAGTGCCAGAGTTTTTGTGGTGGTTCAATAGTGGGACCTGGCATGTCACTATCAATCTGATTGTCCTTCTAAGTAGTAGTTTGTTACTTGCTAAATAGCTAGAACTTCTGCTTTTTATTTTAGAGCAATAAAACAATACATGCTGAGACTGCTGGTTACAAAGCAGCTTTTGAATTCCGTATGTGATGCATTTGTATATTTGTTATTATCTTTTTGAATTACGCTAGACATGAGGCACAGTAGCCTTTAGATGAACTAAGATTTGAACGAGCTAGCTTGTCAAATAGTAGAAAAGCATACATTATTATTTGTACAATGAAAGGAATAATATGATTAAAATAGTGAAATAATACAATTTTGAAATAATCATTTACTGATAAAATAATTTATGTTAGCTGGAGATATTTCTCTTCCATAAATATCATCACAAAACAGAAATAATAAGTGTGGAAATTTCCAAAGCAGAAATAGTCAGATCTGGGATATATAAATTAGAGTAATCACTGATGCAGATGATTGTTTGCTTTCGTGTATTTTCATTTGGAAAAAGTGGATAGTTTTTCTTGTAGAACAATTGAAAAAGCAACTGTACCAATTCTGTTTAAACAATTGAACTGCTAGTTGAAGCAAACATTTGTACATACAGAGAAAATTGGAAATTGTTGATGGCCCAAGAGGGTAATGCTTGACTTGTGTTTTGTAGACATATGCAGACAAATGACTGAATATGATATAGAGTTTCTTTATAAAAATGTTACCAAAATATGAAAAATTCTTGCTCTTTACCTGTACTGATAATTATTGTGCATTCACACACTCTAGACTTCAAGAAAACATAAATAATAGACTCACTGCTTTAAAATACATTCCAATTTATTTTAAGTTGTTGGTGAAAATTCCTATTAGGCTAGCAGTATGCTACATAATATAATATATTATGATATTATTATACATTACTCAGTCATGTAATTTTTTTAAATACTAGCCATGCTGCTAGTGTCATATTGTATCTTATTCATTCTCTTTATCGTCTTATTCAAAATACATATCATAATACATAATAGGCCAAAGGAATAAAAAGTATGTTTTGAATTAGTATTTTAAACACCAAGCCTTTTATGGAACAGATCTGTTTGCTGGGATGCAGTTGGAAAAGAAGAAATAAAAACACCCTGTTTATGCCTGAGTTTTTTCACTACTTAGTTTTTGCTTTTTCAGGTGATATATAGCAGCTGGCTATAGGAGATTTGATAGTGTACATAATATACTCCAACTCAGATGATATAAAATCTACAGACTAGTAGAAAAACAAAATGGTAAATACATATTTATACAAACTGATTGCTATTGTACTCATCACTAGGGAAGGAAAATAGAGAGTGCTGCCTGGGCATATAATAGTAAAACTCAAAATAGAATATTCTTATGGTCTAAGATATCCCTGTTCACAATGGATATAACTTGTGATGGATGCAATAGATCGTAGTAAGTCTTCATGGACAACTGCTGAGCTGAAATTGTGCCCCTAACTTTGGTTGTTTGTTCCAGAATAGCTTAAACTGGGTGAAACTTCAAAGGTCACTCAGAGAGCAGAGTATATGACAAGACATAATCTTCTTTTAATGTTCATATTTCAGGGCACCTGGTTGGCTCAGTGGTTGAGCTTCTGCCTTTGGCTCAGGTCATGATCCCAGCCTCCTGGGATGGAGTCCCACATCAGGTTCCTCATGGGGAGCCTGATTCCCCCTCTCTCTGTGTCTCTGCCTCTCTTTGAGTCTTTCATGAATAAATAAATAAAATATTAAAAAAATAAAGTTCCTATTTTATTCCCGTCATTATAACTGGGGTGTGCTCTTCATTGTTCCCCTGCCAAAGTTGGTATATCATAGTGAAGGTCTTAATTCCACTGTTAAACTTCCCATAAGAGGCAGGGACTTAGCACTGGATCAACCAATTTTACCTTTTAAATGTCAAAAAAATATAGAGCAACTTTGTGAAGTTTCTCTACAGCTTTTAGTGCTTTGTCAAAATATTAAATAAAATAGAAATATCGTGTATTCCTTTTCATGATCTATCCAAATAGATGAGGTAATCAGAAACAGAAACATAAGAAATAATATATCTTATTTTTTTTTTAAGATTTATTTATTTATGAGAGACACAGAAAGAGAGAGAGAGGCAGAGACACAGGCAGAGGGAGAAGCAGGCTCCATGCAGGGAGCCCGACATGGGACTCGATCCCAGGTCTCCAGGATCACGCCCTGGGCTGAAGGCAGGTGCTAAACCGCTGAGCCACCCAGGGATCCCCAAGAAATAATATATCTTATTATGTGAGAGTCTCTACACTTTGATTTGGTATTAAAATCATTTTCTTCATAGGCAGATATTAACTGCAAAAAGAGTAAAGTCTAAACCAGTTACAAACCATGAGGTAATAATTTTATCCTACCATGATGTGCTCCAATATAAATTCATTAATTTACTCATTTATTAATTCTTCATTCGATAGTTTTTTTTGAAATTTATACACAATAATTTTATTTCGTATGAATACAATAGCATTAAGCATTACTTTATATGCAATAAAAACAACTCAAATCTTATATAAAAATATATTTCAAAACGCAAATAATGGCATACATAATTAGTTACTGCAGAGGCACTCAGATCTCTTTTAAGTGTCCCTTATTAATACTTTTTTCTCAAGTTTTACTTAATTTTCTTAAATTCATTTATTCACCTGGGGATACACATGGCTGGCAGGTACACTGTTTAATGTTTAAATGCCTCTATAAGTAGAAGTTAATTTTGCAAATTACATAATAGACTGTGGCTAGTTTAGCAATAAATATAAAATATTAATAATAGCTTATGTTGTGACATAGCTCAGACATATGATAGAACATGACAGATTTCTTTATAAAAATATTAGCAAACTATGAAATTTTCTTTCTATTTTACTGTACTGATAATTATTTTGCATTCAAATACCCTTTGTTGACATAAATTCTGCAAAATAGGAGCCAAATTGACCACAATTTTTACTATTTCAAATGACCTTAAGCCATTCTAAAGCAGATAGCATCCTGCATTAAAAAAAGCTTAACAGACTCGCTAAGCTGTGCCAAGATGTAACTGGTTGATTGAAAGATAATAAACTCCTTATCACCAAAGCTCCTCAATCATAACCTGTATGATTACTTGGTGGAGGTGTTGTAGACATAATGCAGATACCGATTGGTGAGATTCAGATCACTTCTGATTGTCAGAGCGACAAAATTTAACTACTTCTTAGAGATGATGTGAAAGCTCTTTGAAAAAAGGCACATTGATTTACGATTGTTGATGCATTTTGTTATCGTTCTTGTAATGTACAGTTATAGATAGTATTGGGTTCCATAGTGGCCTTAGAGACTTCAGTGTAAATTCCAAGATATGTATATTCCTTTTAGCAATAGCTACTGTCCATATAGAGATAGTTCATCTAGATAAAAGCAGAGCCAGCCGTGTAAACTCTTGCCTTCTGAATCTAGAACGTTTTATTTCAAAAGATATTCTGAAACTTAAATGAATACTCCAAACATGCAAGGTACTAAGCTTAACATTACTTTTCAGGTCCATTGCCATTAAAAAAAATTAGGATACAATCCCTTGAGGAAGTATTTTTAGTAGTTTATGGGTCCTTCCTTTATTATTTAAATCAAGTAAAGACAAAAAAGTAAAACCATTTCATGTGTTGGCATTTTTCTACTTTTTTTAGGTAACAGAAAATTCAAAGTAGCATGAAAATAGAAAATAATTAAAAGGAGAGTTAAACAGATTTTAGTAAACCTAAATATATGTTTGGTTTTATGTTTCGTTTGAAAAAATGAACAAAGAGTAATAAAGTTATTTCTTCCAGAATATGTGTTTTTGAGAATTTTAGCTAAACAGGGCACAACTGGTACTAAAATTAGTATAAACACTGGTGATTTTGAGAATAAAGATAAGTATTATAGGGAAAAATTCATTTTTGTGCATTGAAATGAACAATAAAATAACAGGTATAAATAAAAAGATAATTGAAGTATATACTGGGAAAGAACACAGAAAAAAAGGCCTTAAATTTGGCCAAACTCTAAGGAGGAAACTGATACCATAAAATGAAAAGAGGAAAAAAATAAAAAAATCAGAAAGCAGAAATACATCAAAGGAAATACTTTTTTTTTTTTTTTTTTTTAGGAGAATGGAACAGAATCATCCACAGTTTTCAATTGTTTATGTTGCCAGGGAAAAAGGATCAACAAAAATGAATGAAATATTTAAGTATTTTTAATACTCTCCTTTTGGCAAAATATTTTGAATGTCTTAAATATAATTTGCTAGGTGCAAGTCAATATAGCATACTTACCAATTCAGGGTAAAAGTTAACTTCATTCAAAAGCTAATTGCTATACAATCCTTTCTTTATACTACAAGTTCTTTCCCCCCTACATACAGAACTCCAAATCATAAATTTCTTAAACTTTGAGTATATTTCTATTTATAAGATTTAAGAAGGGGTAAAGTTTAATTGACCTCTCTGTTATCTCTTTATATTATATTTACTGGCAATATTACAAAGGAGAATATTAAGTCTCCATTAGAATAGAAAACACTGTTCCATCTCTTTAATGACAAGTTATGCCAAAGCCAGAACAAATGAATCAAACTAAAGATGACTAAAATACTCCCTGATAAAGATGGAGAAAATATGCTTCTAAGTCAATCTTCATCATCTTCATTTTTACAAAACTGTATAAATGAATCGATGGGAAGAAAACAATTGTACCGTACTTTAAGCAAACCCTTTAAGAATAAAACATCCTTACATTCTACCCATTATAACCTTTAAGGGAGGATCATTAATTAGAAATGTAAATTATTTGAAAACACAATAAACACTCTATTTTGGAAAATATTTTCCTACTATCAATCTAAGAAAGCCATAACACTTTGGCTGTGATTGTATGTGTTAGTATGATTATACACATATTGAAGAAAAAAGTTTTGATTTATTTATAAATGAGACATTATACTTTGTACATAAGTTTAAATAGTATTAATAATGGAGAACAAACACATGGAAACATTTTTATTTCATTTTTTTCTTAAATTCAGTGACAACAAATATGTTCTTACATTTACACCAACTTCTCCATCCCCCTCTTCCCATCTCTTACACACAACTTTTTTCTGTCTTCAGATGGCTTCATCACATTCTGGTAGGATATGGAAGCAAGGGACTTGTAGGGTTTAACTTAACAAAGGTTTACTAGATAGATTTTGTTACTGAATGACTGATTAGTTCCTAAATGACTAATACTGCTACAATTTATGAAACACTTTGAAATATAAACAGAAACCAATCAACCAAATAAGTACAATTCTAAAAAATAAAATATAAAATAAAATAAAGTAAAATAAAATAAAATAAAATAAAATAAAATAAATAAAATAAAATAAAATAAAATAAAATAAATAAAATAAAATAAAATAAAATAAAATAAAATAAAATAAAATAAAATAAAATAAAATAAAATAAAATAAAATAAAATAAAATAAATAAAATAGCGATTGACGGGGGATCCCTGGGTGGCGCAGCGGTTTGGTGCCTGCCTTTGGCAGGGCGCGATCCTGGAGACCCAGGATCGAATCCCACATCAGGCTCCCGGTGCATGGAGCCTGCTTCTCCCTCTGCCTGTGTCTCTGCCTCTCTCTCTCTCTCTCTGTGACTATCATAATTAAATTTAAAAAAAAATTAAAAAAAAAATAGCGATTGACCCAAATGAAGATAAGAGGAACAAGAGAACAACAAAAAGGGGCAAAGACAAAACTACGAAACATACCAATAATGACTTAAAATTGTGTAGGGCAAAACACTAAAATCTCTGATTGAAAGTTCAGTGTGATCAGAATAGATTCTTTCAATTCTCAATTATTTTTGTAGACATTTAAATAATAATGATAAAATAATTTTCATATGTACTTTCATTTTAACTATTGTCAGGGATCTTAGTTTTCAAGCAGATATAAGTTATTATTGTTATGTAATGTATTGTAAGATGGGTAAGGTTTTGTGATATCATTTGACAAAAAAAAACGTCATTTAACCCTTTTGCACTGTGGGTCTGCTGGTAATGAATTCTCTTAATTTGCATATTTCTGCAACAGTATTTTGCATTCATATTTGGAGTATATTTTCTCATAGGTTAGCAATATACTATTTTGTGTATGTATGTTTCATTATATATTCCAGCATTCTAACTTCTTGTATTTTTTGAAAAGAAACCTGCTAGACTTCTTATCTATGTTTCCCTGTGTATGTTTCTTTTTTATCAATACAATAAAGATATTTAATTTATCTTGGATTTTTAGGAGCTTGAAAATAATGTATCTTGTGATTTTGTAGGATATTTATTTTGCTTAGGGTCTCTGAGTTTCTTAGATAGTATTTTGAAGATTTTTATTTTTATTTATTTTTATTATGTTTTTAAATTTTAATTACAGTGTAGTTAACATATAGGGTCATATTAGTTTCAGGTGTACAATATAGGGTTTCAACAATTCTATACATCATTATTCAGTGCTCATCATGATCATTATACTCTTAACCCCCTTTATCCCTTCACCTATTTTACCCACCCTCCACTTCCCCTCTAAAAAGCTTTATTTTAAATTAATACCCTCAGTTAAAGTTATTTTTTCAACAAGAACATTTTTTACTTGAAACATACTTCAGAATACATGGTTCTAAACGATAAATATAAAACATTCCATCCAAGAAAAATATAATACCCATTTTCTTCAAGTATACACAGAAGAATTCCCCAGTTAAATCACATAAAAAGAGACATAACAAATGTTACAAACGTAAGAAGGCTGAAATCACACCAAGTATATTTTCAAACTACAAAGGTACAAAACTAAAGATCAACAATAAAAACAAACCTGTAAAATCTACAATGTAAATACTAAAGAACACACTACTGCACAAGCAATGGGACAAATAAGAAATCAAGGGCAAATCAAAATATGTCCCAAAACAACAAAAAAAGGAAACAATATTCTGAAACCTATGGGATGAGGGAAAGCAGGTGTAAGAGTAAAATCTGTGCTATAAATGCTTCTATTAGGAAAAGAAGTTCAAATGAACAACTTAACATTACACCCACCACAAGGAACTAGCAAAAGAAGAAATTTAGCTGAAATTTAGCAGAGGAAGCAAACAACAAAGAAAAATCAGAAATAAAATTGAGACCAGAATAAACAATAACATAACATTTAAAGAAATTACCAGTATAAAAAATAATAATAAAATTGGCAATGCTTTAATTTTATTACAAAAAAAAGATTCAAAAGCCAAAATGAAAAACGGAAAACAATATACCGCATAACCACAGAAATATAGTGTGATAACAGATTACTATAAACAATTTTATACTAACCGATCATTTAGAAAAAAAGTATAATTCCTAAAAATACACATTACCCACATTACCATGATTGACTCATGAATCTTAAGATTTTTATTATTATTAAAAATCATGTGGCTCTTATTTCTTCCCATATTTCTTGTGCCTTGCTTATGGTCTCCTCCTGGGACTCCAATTACACATATGTTAAACCATTTGATTTTGTCACACATCTCTTGCAAGCTGCTTTTTTTTTTCCATTCTCATTACTTTTTGTGTTTGAATTTGAGTACTTGTTTTTTTTTTTTTTTGTTTGTTTGTTTAAAGATCTTATTTATTCATGAGATGCAGAGAGAGAGAAGCAGAGACATAGGCAGAGAGAGAAGCAGGTTCTCTGCAGGGAGACCAACGCAGGACTTGATCCCAGGACCCTGGGATCCCTCCCTGAGCAGAAGGCAGATGCTTAACCACCAAGCCACTCAGTCGTCCCAAGGAATTGTTATTGTTCTATTATAAGTTTACCTTTTTTCCCCCACCACAACTGCAAGTCTACGGATGAAGCTGTTGAAATAATTCTTTATCTCTGATACCAAGCTTTGTTTTTTGCTTTGTTTTGTTTGTCATGTCCTTTTGACCCTTTTATGTAGTTTCTCTTTTCTGAAGTTTCTCACATGTTTTATGTTTTGTAAAGTACTTCAACTAGAGATTTTTATATTTAATCATAGCTATTTCAAATTCCTTGTCTGATAAATCCAACATCTGGGTAACTTTAGAGTTTAGTTGTGTTAATCTTGCTTTTTTGTGTATCATAACTTTTTATTGATTATGATAATTTTGTGTAGAGCAAGAAATAGAATCGAGTGATATTTATGTTATTTGGTGGTTACTTCTCTTCATCTGCGAGGTCACAAGTGTGGGAATTAGAGGCAAGTTTAATACAGAATGGAGATGTGTTTGGATTTTGATGTTGCAATGTCCTTCAGCGGAGCACTGGCTGCAGATTACTCTAGTATTACCTGGGGCTTAGGGCATGCACTGGTTCTCCAGAGAGTTTCGATCACTACTCTTCCTGAAACTAACTTTTAAGACTTCCTTGCAAACCTGTACTCCAGAATGGGTCTCTGTACATACTCTTGCCCCATCCTTTGGTGATAGATTGTTAATTCTAGTTCTCTAGTGCTTGCTAGTGCAATGTTGTGAGTAGAGGGTTTTCTTTTCTTTTGATCTGCCTTTGCTTTAAGTAGGCTCTGTAACCCCAAGTCCCTGGCTATGACTTTCCCACAGGGGTAGGAATTGTCCTATGGTTTAGGCCCAGGACAGTTTTTGGCCCCATCCTTAAGGGTAGAGAGATCTTTTTTGCCCCTTTATCATTCTTTCCTACACAGTAGGTCTTCAGTTATGTCATCAAGGTAACAGATTTTGCTGTTCTTCCCCATTGGCTTAAGAGGTGTTTAGAGACAACGGGCTTTATATCCTTCACACATCTGCAACCCCTCCCCTCTCCTAACACTTTAGCACAAGTTTCATCTGGTCCCCCTCCCTTCTCCCAGTTTTCATATGAGTACCTTGTGAGGTCCATGGAGTCTGAAGCCTGCAAGCCTACCTTGTGCATGTAGTTGCTAGGGCTCCTGTACTCATGTGTAAGCCCATTTACAATTTTTCAAATTCATTAAATACTTTAACTGGAATCTTCTTACCTGCGTGAGTGGGGCTTCTGTGTTCTTCCAGTACAATGTATGATCCAATGCTTATGCTTTGTCTTGCCTTGATTTCCTTAGATATCATGTGAGTGTGTTGTCTTTTGCAATCAGATCCCTAGTGAGTGCAGAAGTGATGATTTTGTAGATTATCAAACTTTTTTCTCATTTTTAGGGCTTAAGTTAGTCTTTTACAGCTTCCCATTTCCTGGAGTGATGCCAGAAGTCTGCTTTCCTAAATATTTTAATATACTTTCTAAATTGATAAGGTCTAAAATTTATCTTTATCTCTATCATCCTCTCACATATTACAAGGACCTAATTATATTGACCTCCGATATTTGTATTTGTTCTTGAGAAATCTGTTTTATTTTTATTATTTGAGTTTTTGCTGTTTCCTTTATTTTTTTTTTGTTTATTTTGGTGTTTGGCTATTTTAGAATGATATTAGATTATAGCTTTGATCATTATGCTATATACATGGTAATCAACTACATGGCTTCAATCTGAGAATCTATACCTCTCATTCAGTTACTACCTAGTTTAACCTTTTTCATCTCCTAGATTGACAAAATGATGATTGTGGGTGAGACTGAAGCTTGCCTTTCCACATATCTTTTGCTTTTCTTCTTCACATTTGTCCTCTATTTTTCTCAATATTTTATTTTTATGGGTAATGATTTTCTCTTGTAGAAGTTTCTTCCATAGTGCTAATGTTATATACAATTATGTCAAATCTGTTTTTTGATCTATGCTTTGAGCTTTAACTCTAATGACATCTTCTGTAAAATATATCTTTTTTTAAATAAAATTGTTCTGTTCTCTATTAATTGTGAAAAAATATGTGTTGTCAATTTTCTTATTATCCTTTTACCTGCAGTTCTTGAGTAATACTACTGTTTGCTTTGCTGGCTGAATTTGCTTGTCAATTGTATCATTGTTGGGTTTGTAGTTGTATTAAAAGAAACTGGTACACTCGCAATAGATATTTCAAATTTGAGTTAAAAACAATACCGTTAATGTTAGCACATCTGAAAATGAAACACTTAGTCATAAATCTAACAAAATATATATAAAGTTATATCAGAAACTAAAAATCTCTTATGAATGAAATTGAAGAAATAAATAAATAGAGAGGTATCCCATATCCATAAATAGGAAATTTCAGTATTTTTGAGCTGTTAGGTATTTCAAACTTGATCTATATGTAATACAATTCTAATCAAAATCCCAGCAAACTACTTTGTGTATAAACTAACAATTCTAAATTTTATATAGAGAAGAAAAATACTCAAGACAATATTGAAGGAGATGCCCAGAATTGGAAGGCTGAACTGTCTAACTTCAAGACTTATTGTAAAGCTGCAGTATTCAGGATAATGTGATATTAATGAAAGAATAAACAAAAATATTAATAGATCAATTAAAATTAATTAACAAAAAGATTAGTGGAACAGAATGGAGAGGCCATAAATAGATGCACATAAATGTAGTCATTGATCATTGACAAAGGAAATACAATGGAGAAAAGATAATCTTTTCACAAAATTGTGCTAGGGAAACCAAAATTTCATATGTACAAAATAAATTTAAACACAGACCTTACATCCTTCATAAAAGTAACTCAACATGAAGTGAAAAATCAAAATAATAAAACTCTTAATAGGTAACACAGGAGAAAATGTAGATACCTTTAGATTTGCTAATTACTTTCTAGATATAACATCTAGATACAACATATAGGCATGATCCAGGAAAGAAATAATTGATAGACTGGACTTCATTAAAATTAAAAACATTTGCTCTCTTTAAGACACTATCAAAAGAATAAAAAGATTTGGGGAAAATATTTACAAAAGATACATCTGATAAAGGACCGTTATCCACAATAGCAAAAACAAGCAAATGAATAAACAAAAACTTAAAATACAACAACAAAGAAGCAAACAACCCAATTTTTAAAATGGGCAAAAGATTTGAACAAACATTTCACCAAAGAATATATACAGATGCCACATAAATATATAAATATGCTCAGTATTATATAACATTTGGAAATTTCAAATTAAAATAATAATGAGATAGCACTACATTCTTATTAGAATTTCCTAAGCCCCAAACACTGACAGCATCAAGTGCTGGAGGGATTGTGGAGCAATAGGGGCTCTCATCTTTGCCCATGGAAATGCAAAGTAGTACAGCCATTTTGGAAGAGAGTTTAGCAGTTTCACACAAAACTGAATTTAGTCTTACCTCATAACCCAGCAATCATCCTCCTTGATATTACTCAAAGGAGTTGAAAACTTATGTCCACACAAAAACCTGTATATGTATATTATAGCGGCTTTATTCATAATCCCCAAATTTGGAAGCAAGCAATAGTTGAATGGATAAATAAACTATGGTACATCCGGACATGAAATATTATTCACATAGAGGAGTCTTAAGTGCATATTACTAAATGAAAGTAGCCTATCTGAAAGTTCTACATACTGTATGTTTCCAACTTTTTGGCAAGGTAAAACTGTGGAGAAGATAAAATAATTCATGTCTAAGAGTTAGGGGAGGAAAGGGGGTTGAATAGACTGGATAGAGTGGATTTTTAGAGCTGCAAATGTGTTCTGTAATGTATTATGATGAAAGATACATCTCTTTATACATTTTTTGAAATATAGAATGTACAACATCAAGAGTGAAACTTGATCGTAAAGTAAGGACTTTGGGTCCTGATGTGTAAGTTCATAGATTATAACAAATGTTCCTGTCTGGTGAGGAGTGATAGGGAGGTCATGAATTTGTGGAGGTAGGAGTTATATGGGAACTCTCTGTACCTTCTTTTTGATTTTGATATTAACTTACAATTGCTCTAAAAAACCCAAAACCTTTTTTTAGAAAAATGAGCACAATTACCGCTTAATTCATTGGGTATGCTGTTGCAGAAATTTCAGTGTTTAGTAGTCATATAAATTGTAATTAACATCTTGTGGATATTTCTGGTCTGGGACCATTTCTAACATTATGTTTTTAGAATTACTCATTCCAAAATGCTCTAGGATTTAATTCAGAACCACTCACTGAAAGTGACTTTTATTTAACTCTTATGTATAGGACATAGCACACTTATTGTTCCTTTTTGTACAGTTGACTAGATTTTTCTAGTATCCTTTCAATGATATGGATGCTTTTTTGGGTCTAAAACTTCAAATTATTAGCTGTATATATTAAGAAGCATTAAAAGCATTTCCCTGCCTTTATGTTAACCCAAAAGCCAAACTTTTTATCCCTCATGTGTATTAAAATTCCAATTTGCAGGTCTTAAGAGTAATTACAATGTTAGCTTTTGTTTTTTCTCTGCAATTGGCTTTGGGAGAATTCAGGTTTGTTTTTTCCCACTACATATTAAAATTTATTTAATATTTAATATCAATTTTATGACATTTTTCTTTGTTTTTTTAAAACAGGTAATGAGGTTAGACTTTTTAGTTAAGTAAATTTCCCAAACGGTAATCACTTCTAATAAATCATTAATTTTATAAAATTGTAACTTTGATTTCTACTTATCTAAAAGTTACCTTTGAGAATATGGGTTTGTGTTTTATATAATTACATATTTGTTTGCATGTTTTTAAAAAAGTATTATAATTATAAATATTCATTTTGTTTTTTCAACTTTTTTAGGAAAAGTGTATGGCTTTTACTATTTTTGATTTGAGGTTTTAATTGGAGATATAAGTGTAGATAATATTTAGAAGTCATTTTTAGTCAACTTAAAGCAATGTGTGTATCTTTAAGGACTCAGTTACCATAGTGCAATTTATTAAGGTATTGGGCCCTGCTTTTGGGGTTCCTGGATTGAATACTTGCTTCACAACTTTGTGCCATATGATGATTCACTTAGCCACATTATGCCTCAGTTTGAGTTATTAATTTTGTATTAGTTTTTTTCTCACTGTGGTAACTAATTATCACAAATTTAATGACTTAAAGCAACACAGATTATCTTATAATTCTGTAGGTCAGAAGTTGGACGTGGATATAATTAGTTAAAAGCAAGGCATTCGTAGAGCTAGCTGACTTCCTTCTGAAGGTTTTGTGTGAAGATATGGATTGTGCTCATTCAGATTGTTAGCAGAATTCAGTTCCTTGCAGTTGTAGAATCAAAGTCCCCATTTTCTTGCTGGTTTTAAATTCAAGGCCATTCTCAGTTTCCAGAAGCACCTACTTCCCATGGTTTATGGCATCCTTTTTCTATCTTCAAATCCACCAAGGGCAGGTCTGTCTACTATTTGTAATGCCATTATCTCTGATCCTTCTGTCAGTCATTACATCTCTCTTTGACCTCGGCCAAGAAAGTCTCTGTTTTTAAGGACTCATGAGAATAGATGGTAACCACCCTCATGATCTAGAAGATCTCACCATCTCAAGGCTTGTGCCAATAATCACAACTGCAGAGTTCCTTTCACATGTAAGGTAACTAAGTAACAAGTTCCATGTGAACATCTTTGGAGTATCATTACTCATCTTACAGTTTCTTTGTATACTAACTCTTCTCACTTTTAAAATTTTGCTTCTTCAGAAGCTCATCTTAGGTATATATTAGATCTTCACTTCTATCTCCCAATTCCTTAAACTCTTTTTCATATTTTAAATTTTTTATCTTTTGTCAATATTCCTGTAACCACAACATGCTCTCTAATTCGTGAAGACTTTGGCATATTATCTCCACCAACTCATCATTGCCTGCATAAAAAAATCATATTTTTTCACTTATTTGGAGATATTTTCAAGTCCATTTTTTCCCCCAAAGGACTCAAGTCAAGCCCTACCTCACCCAAAGAGTCTATCTTTACACTTTCATCTATACTGATATATGTGTTGTTGTAGACCTGTATTGTACGGTGCTTAATTGATTTGTTGTCTATATTTACATATTCATCCTAGTGAAGTGTAAGTTTGAAAGCCAGGACCACTGTCCTATACATCTCATTGTTTAGAACAATGTCAGGATCATCATGGCACTGGATGATCACTTAATCATTCAATGAATGAATGAATGAATGAATGAATGAATAAAAAAATCTCACTTAGTGACTTTAATGGGATACCATGATAGAAAAAAAATATTAAGATACGGCTAAAGTATTCTTAGCTTATGTTGATTTTTAGCTACTTAGTTTCAAGTTTGCACTTTTCCTTGGTACCAACGTTTTGAAAACAGGAGGCATCTATCATGTAGTAAGATGATTTTATTTAATACTTAATGTTTCAAGAAACAATCTGAATAATTTCCATTAATACCTAATAGGAATCTAAAACCTTATTGAAAATGATTGTAGATTTTGTTGCTTTTATAAGCCCTTGGTAAAGAGTTGAGGAATAAACCATAAAAAGCTATCTCAAAATTAATATATCATGGAAAAGGTAATGTTTTAGTTCGTTAGATAGGAAAATGACCAGATGAGGTTATATGTTAAGTGTTTTACGTATATGTAAAGTGTATTACTAATACTTATCCTTAATTTTCTAATTCATAACTTCCAATATGACATATAAATGACAATTGCATTTGCACAGAAATTTGGACTAGAAACTTTAATTCTATCATTATTCCCCCAATATATAGTTGAATGGTCTAGTCACACTGCACAGTCTGACTTAGTTACGGCATCCAGGCTTTAGAGGCTTCTACGGATAACATCTATACACTCTGTCATACTAGACTCCTTTAATTTCTGTGTGGAGTGATTCTTTTTTTTTTTTTTTTTGTATATCATCTTTTATTCAAATGGCACCTTGATGTATTAAATGAGGAACAAAAGTATAATTCATCCTTAAAGTAATATGTCAAATTATGACATTTCTAATGAATAAAGGAGAAACACTATTCTGCTTCATATCCTGTTGGTTGAGATTATATATGACTATATAAATAATAAAGGTAAATATACATATATAATTTATCTAGGCCATATGCTTATTTACATGCTAAAACATTCCAATTTTATGAGATTACAGCTAGCACAAAAGCATAAAATATGGTGATCATTCATATTAAGGGATATAGAAATTATTTAACCCTCACAATTTAGCATGCATTTTAACATTTTATAAACAGGTACATAAGTCAATGAGTAGGAAATTGTCTAACCATGAATTATGGAGATTTTAATTTGTGGACATGCCTTATTGCTATTTTTATTTTTACACAGAGTAAATTTCTGCTATAAATCATTTTCATTGACCAATATTATGATTTTCTATGATCTATGTTCATCTAATTTTAATTTTTAAACACTATTTCGAATTACATGTTATTTTCAAATCTGAGCTTTTATGGAATGGTCTGAAACTTATATTTAGTAATCATTCTTTATGAACTTTCCCATGAAATTTTAAGCTCATTCTTGATATATCTTTTCATTTGTTTCTATCTAGAAATACTGAAAACGATGGTCCCTATATACTAAAATAAAGCCAAATAATATGAGCCCTGAATTAACTTAATAAACATGTGAAATATTTCACTTGAAATAAGTCGAAACTGAATTAGTTTAATTCAGTGAGTTTCTCTTCATGAGGATGATTTTAAATTAAATTCTGCTAGAAAGTATATTATTGTGGATGGGAAATATGAAGTGTCAAAGGGTCTTCCCTTCATTCTACTTCTATTATGTAATAAAAGCAAACTCATGTCCGTTTTCAGCGCTTGCAAGTAATTTTCTGGTGTCTAAATCAGTGCTTTTATGCTGGTCAAAATGATTGGTTTAGAGATTGTTGTCTTAACCAAAAGCTGCCTAATATTGTATTCCACATGTATTTCATATACATTATTTATTCCAGGTACGACTGTCACTACCCCACAACAAGGCATTAGCAGGTAGCTGAGAGGATGGCTCTGCAGTGGAACTGCCTTGTTGGAAGTCCCGTCTTGATCCCACAGCAGCCTTCTAACTGACTCCTCACCTACCCTCGTTAAGGATTAGACATAAGATCCTGTAATTGCAAAGGAAAACAAACAAGCAAACAACCCAGACCTCATATGAATACTATATATATGATCTATTTTAAAATCTCATTTTAGGTTACAGAGTAGAAAGAAATAATTGAGAAAAATAAAATTAGAAGAAACTGGACCCCAACAGAGCAGTCTTATTATCATAGGTTGTTTTAAAATCTGGATGTCAGTTTTAGTCAGTTGGTCACAGGGGAATGTCTCCGGTTGGTCATGGAATTATATTTGCCATATTTAAGGTGGTTGACTTATATTGAGCATAATGTGGTTTGGAGAGGCAATCATTTATTCTTGGCTCTTAGGAAGAAGTGTTCTGAGAGGCAGAAAGTTGCACTGAGGCAGGCCATGAATTCTCAGGGGTTTTCTGAGCTTTTCTGTCTCACAATTTATCTTTTGAGAAAAGCAGATTTGGTTATTTCTTAATGACTCATATCTAACATAGGTAAATAGAGATGACTCCTGAAAAACAGATTATTGAATAGACCAGGAACTCATGCTTAAATGCATTCTCCCAAAGACTATGCTCCTTATAGAACATGTGCAAGAAATGAATATTTAAACAACCATGTTTTAATATATTAATTGAGGCCAGGAGAATAGAGAGAACAACAGTCAAGTTTACAAAAATAAAACTTTAAAAAACTCGGACAAAAAACAAAGTAAGCATTTGTACTCATCAACACGATTTGTGTGCAAGGTTTCATCATCTCTAATGTTACTTAACACTGTTCTTCAAAGCGTGATAAAGTAATTGAGCCAATAATAACTAATAACTAATATTAATAGCCCAGCTGCAAATGAACGGGCTTATTTTTTAAAGATTTATTTATTTATTCATGAGAGATACACAGAGAGAAAGAGAGAGAGATAGAGAGAGAGAGCAGAGACATAGGTAGAGGGAGAAGCAGGCTCCCTGCAGTAAGCCTGATGTGGGACTTGATCCCATATCCCGGGATCATGCCCTGAGCCAAACAGCTGAGCCACCCAGGCGTCCCCAGGCTTAATATGTATAATAGTGAGATGTAAACATTTAGTTTGTATGAAATAATTATGACAGAGATGGACTAGTAAAAAGCACACTCCACATGAATGGGAGGTGATAGCTCTAAGTGATTGAAGTTTAGGACGTGCTTCTGGTCTTGGGGGCACCCTCATATTTCCTCTTGAGTGCTCTAAACACTAACTTGACATCTCCAGATTTGTGAGGTTCTTCTCAGTAAGTTCCCCCCTTTTTCTCCTTTAATGGAAGAAACACAATTTGCTTTTATTTCTGATGTTTCTGAGATTTCTTTAAAGCTTTTTTTGAATGTTTATCTGGAAGCATTAAAACATTATAACTTTTTGTTTGTTAACATCATTTGTTACAGGATTAGCGTATACATTGTCAAAGTGTTCTTTGCAGAAAGTTAAGAACATGACCCTCAAGTCTGTCTTGTGTAGAATATCTCTTTATTTCTTTAATGAGGAAATCAGTAAGATAATAAAGCTGGTTCCAAAGAGACTACAGACTGGCTTATATAGCCAGTGAAAAAAAGAAAACATGCTGAAGTAAGATTGCTAAATTAGACACTGAATTGTCTAATTTCCTAAAGGACAATAAAATCACAACATTTGTTATTATCTTCCACATTTCTAAAGTCTTTTAGAATTTAAATTTTAATGTCCAAGAATGACTTTGAGTCATCTTTCTGCCATATTTCTACATTTTTAAAATAGCAGAATTAAATTTTATTTTCAACAACCAGAAGCGCCTTTGGGTTTTAATGCCTTTTTTAAATGATTTTTTAAATTTAAATTCAATTAATTAATATATTTTATTAGCTTCAGAGGTAGATGTCAATGATTCATCAGTCTTATATAATATCAGTGCTCATTGCATCATGTGCTCTCCTCAATGTTTATCACCCAATTACCCCATCCCCACACCTCCAGGAACCCTCAGTTTGCTTCCTATGATTAAGAGTCCCTTATGGTTTGTCTCCCTCTCTGATAGAAACATTTTAATTAACTTATCTTAATGGTAATATTTAACCTTCAGAGTTCCAACTATGATGTTTGCAGGTCTTCCTGATTTCTGAGGTTTAAGAAGAAATGGTTCTTAGTAAGATACTAGCATCTACCTTTCCGTTAGGTTCCTATAGCTGTTATTCCCTATCAAAATCTCTATTCCTTACAAGAAATATTCACTCTGTAAGTAAAATAACTCCTCTTGAAACATTGCAACAAAGATGTTCACACTTATGTAATGTTTTTAATGAGAAATTTTGAAGTTTCCAATTTTACTTAAAAGAGTGCAAGTACCAGAGATGATTGGGTGGCCCAGTGGTTGAGCATCTACCTTCTGCTCAGGGCATGATCTTGGGATGGAGTCCCACATCGGGCTCCCCATGGGGAGCCTGCTTCTTCTTCTATGTCTCTGACTCTTTCTGTGTGTCTCTCATGAATAAATAAATAAAGTCTTTTTTTTTAAGTGTAAATTACAAAGTACTAGAAATAACCTATACTTCGGTCTTAGTAATAATACCTGACATCCTAAGAATGCATTATTTATTTTTGTCTGCAATTGTTTTTACTGGCCATGACCCCTACCTCTTGCTCTGATCTTGGAGGCATCTCTGCTATATGCTGAGAGTTGATTTTTGTTTGTTTGTCTTTGAGTTTGAAAAGGTTTTTCTCTCTGCTATATAGGTCAAGTATTATACCAAATATTTGGAAAAAGCAAATGAGACAGAGTTTAACTATTTTATTCCAAAGACACTAGCCACTAATGTTGGAAATGGTACAAACCATAAATAATAAAACTCCTACTACATTAAACTCTACAGGGCACTTCAGATTATTTTGGAGTTGTTAAAAATATTAAATAAATGCCCACCCATGTGTTATTTTCAACTGATATATTTATTTCATGGGGATAAATCTATTCAGGTTGGGATTTTGCTTGGATTGGGAGATATCCTTTCAGTGACAGTTTTTACCTAACGTTTTTGTTCTTGGTGAAAGTTTAGGTGGATTAAGGTAATTAAGGTTCCTGATGGAAGTGAAATGATCCTAGACCCTCCAGTCAGGATGCCAGGGGTTGTGAGGATTAAATAAACTTATTAAGCACTTATGAAAGGTGAGTAGCATAGGAAATATCTTCTATTGTTATTATTATTAGACACAACAGTGATATGATAAAAATACCCCACTACTGTTCATAGAAGATTATATAAACTCAATTTAAGGGATTCCTGGATGGTTCAGGGGTTGAGCATCTGCCTTAGGCTCAGGACATGATCCCAGGGTCTTGGGATCAAGTCCTGTATCAGGCTGTCTGTACGGAGCCTGTTTCTCCCTCTGCCTATGTCTCTGCCACTCTCTCTGTGTCTCTCATGAATTAAAAAAAAAAAAAAAGAAAGAAAGAAAAGGAAAAATCTTTAAACTAAATTTAAACAATTAAAATATCCAAACTCAGAAATGGAAGTTTGTGTCTCTTATTTATGTAGAATATATAAATGGCAACAGGTGATACTCCACTTATTAAGGGAAAGAAAGGAAAAAACATGTTCCTGAAAATGTAAATATGCAATGTGTTGAAGAGAGAGGTTTATGGATATAGAAGGCCAGGCTATGGAGGGATGGCAGGAAAGTGTGGAGATCAGAATTACAAAAATTTCCAACTACTGACTGAGAAAAAGATTAAGACAGTCATAAGGCAAAGTAATATTAACTCCTTGTTGTAAGGAGTTAAAAATTTCTTCCTAAATTTTTAAATTAATTAATTAATTATTTAAATGCAATTTGCCAACATATAGTATAACACCCAGTGCTCATCCCATCAAGTGCCTTCCTCACTACCCATCACCCAGTTACCCCATCTCCCACCCACCTCCTCTTCCACAACCCTTTGTTTCCCAGAGTTAGGAGTCTCTCATGGTTTATCTCCCTCTCTAATTTTTCCTAAAAATTTCAAGTTTAAAATGTTCTGCACAATTTTTTATTCTAGCTTTTTCTTACTATTCCTACCTTTATTTTGAGCAGTTAGTTCAGTCAAAAATATGGAAAGAAAAAAAATCAATCTTGAAGGCAACCCAGACTAATATTTGCCAAAATATTTGCTATTATGCCCATCTTCCTATATCTCCCCTTTAAGAAATAGAGTATTATAATATGGCAACAATGAAGGTATGTTTTTGCCTCCTCTTGATTGCTTTAAACAAGATGTCTTCAAAGTCTCCTTTCTCCCTGAATTGTGCTCAATTGGAATATTTGATAGTGTTTGACCACTAAGAAATTGTGATGAAGAAGAAAGCATTAATTACCCTTTTCCCTCATACTTTAAGGTGGCCATCTTAATAATAATAATAATAATCAAAATAATCAAAAGCCGTAGTCTCAAAATCTACTCTATGGAAAGCAATGTCATTGGATCATTATCACAGTTCTTTTCACTGTGCTAAATGAGCTGAACCTTTTTGAACAGGAATGTCTGTGTTCTTTAATAGGGCATAACTAGAAGGCTTCAGCCACTGCTTGTTACCTCGGCAGTGAGATGTCCTCATTGTGTTTTTTTATGTCATTATCAGATACTTGGATTTACTCTCACTTCAGAATCCGGAGGAGCCAGTTGGAACTAATTTACCATATCAGTTTTATGGACTTAACTGCCTTATTAAATATAATGTGCCAAAATGGAGATTCCTCAGTCTCATGTATTCTTTCGATCCAAATTTCTACCTAATTTGAATTACTTCATTGTTGAGGCCTTATAAAAAGCACGTGATAAGAAAATTCTAAGGTCCTACACGAGCAGTTGGCATAGGGTTTAATTGCACAATTGTTTAACAATCAGCTCTGGATGTTTGAAATACCCTGTTTAAATCTCGTCTTCACAATAGAAATATAGTAACAGATTCTGCCAATTGAACCAAAGGATCATCAAGTTCTCTTTTGTTTTGTTTGTTATTTATATACTTGCTTGGCTAATCTAGGCAAAATAGATGATCTTTTTATTGCTTTTGTAAAATAGTCTTGAATGCAATATAAAGGAGAGACTAAAAATATGTATTAAATATGTTTTGACTGGAACTGAACCCCTAAAAACATACAATCATGCTTAAAAGTGTGAAAATGCCATGCCTTAATGTAGAGAAAAGCATGTTGAAAGTACAGTATACTACATACATTTTTGCATACATTTTATTATTTGATTCTCACATGATCATTATAAAGTGAGACAGTAGACGTCTCCTTTACAGAAAACTGAGGCTCAGAGTGGTTGTAACTTGACCTTTACAATGTGTCAGAATGATCTAGAGAATGCTATAAAAATGCCAGTGCTTGTCTACTTTCAAGATCCACTGAATAAGATTTTCTGTGGAAAAGGCCTGTGTTTGCACGTTTAAATAATTTTGCTAATCAACCCTCAAGGAAGACTGGCGACCTCTCTTTATGTTGTGTGTATATAAGATCAAGTCTGAGCACTCTGTAATGCAGGGCGCAGAGCAATGGGGGGCACCTGGTAATTTGGTAGTGCATGAGTGAGGGAAATCAGACTCATGTTTTATGAGGAATACCTCAATATTACTCACTGGGACTTTTGAAAAAGTAGAAGGAGAATGAAGAAGGGGAAGGGGCTCAACTCAGGGAAGTGACCCCTGTATCCCCAAGTCTCTTTCTCTGTGGTTCAGTGAGAAGTGTAGAACTCCTGAAATATGTACTTAAACAATCCCAAACCCATCAGTCAGAAGAAAGCCTCAAAGAATGACAATATCTCTGGCCCTAGTAGACTTTAAATTCTGATGAGAGTGAAGGTGGAAACTTCTTCCCCATAGGTTTTAAGGATACAGTTTCTTTTTATCTCTTGATGACATATTCTATTTTTGCTTAGAGACTGAGATAATTTAGGTAATCTCTAAAGAAACCTTGAGTAATGTGATTCAATACTATGAGGTAATATGTATCATTTCAAGTTTGATGTAGGCTTAAGGCTGAATAAAATGTCATGTTTTGAAAAGAACAGTTTACATTTATTTTGATGAAATATAATATAAAAATACACTAATCTCTGATGTCCTAGAGACAGTGTGTCCTTTCTTCCTGCTTACTTGCTTAGCCCTAAGGCCTCAGAATTATAATGGCTCAACGCTTTATTGTAAAAACCCCATCACCACTTTTCGATGCTTGAGATATTGCATCTTGTATAAAGATTCCATTTTAGGGGTCTGATTCCAAGTTCAGATAAGTGAACACAGCACATTACCTCTGCATTTGCAGATTTACAAGATGGCAGGTAATGCATGCCTGGCTATCTGAATTCAAAATCTGAAACATCTCGGTAATAGTCGTCTTAATCACCTCACTTTGGTGCACAGCATTTTCTTTCTCTTTTTTTTTTCTTTGTATATGAAACCTCTCTATTTTCCCATCACAGATTTAAGTAGATATTTTAATGTTTTCTTTAAACTATGCCTTAGGCTAGAGAAGATTGTTTTATTTCAGATGAGAAGTAAAAATTTAGATCCATTTGATGCTAGGGTGATTAGAATCAGTGTAGTTAGACTTTACAATGTTCATAATCTGTATTGACACAGTGCGCTAACAAGACATTTTACAAACATAAATAAATTTGCAACAATGGAGTTTTGACATGGAAAGTTTGTTCTCTCTCTGAAAATATAAGACAAATGTTCATGAGTAGTGAGGGTATACTTTTCTAGGAAAACCCAGAGAGATAATATTATTCCTGTTTATTAAGAGTTTCACAGAAGAAACCAGAGAATTGTAATCTCTGGTGACACAGGAATTTTGTCTGGTAACACTTGTACCCTTAGCACATAGGAAATAATAAATATTGATGAAAAACTAATTGATTGAATGGCTGTGACCTTGGGGATATTATATAGCTCATCTCCGAATGAGTGTTAAATTAGTTAAATGAGTTAGGATAGAGCCATGAATAACACTCAATGTGTTATTATGAATACTATTATGAATATTAGTAGTGGTTTTATTGTAGAAAATCAGAATAAGCTAGTTACTATTTGCCTATAACTGTGCTTTCAAGATGAACCAAAAGAGTATTTTGTTTTTTTAAAGAATATTTAATACACAACATGAATCTTAGTAAAATGACAAGAGTATAAATCTCTGATATTTAAAAAAGATACCTGGTTTTCCAAATTGCTAATTACACTTTGTGGTATCAATCTGTTAAAACTTTATTAAAAAAATGAGAAATATGTTATTCTATTTCATAGGCAGACAACCAACAAAATAGTATTGAAATCATGCTTCTGACTATAGGGTCCTATTTTTTTGTTGTTGTTTTATAATTATTCTACAGATGGGCAAGAAAAGGCATTTTGCTTTTTGGGAATGCTGAGTACCTTTTCCTTTTATACCCTGTCTCTTAACTCTATTTGATACTATGTATAGTGGATTTTTTCTTACATTTTTTCATGTTGAAAATGAATATCTTAGTGGGCATTAAGAGGTACATACATTTGGAAAAAAGGTAAAATTATATTCACACAAGGGCAGGTATCTTGGATGCAAGATAACAAATGCATGTGATTTGGATGAACTAAAAATGTGTTAATAGCAACAGTGCAACGTTTAAATTTAGATAAATTTTCTAGTGTATCTGAGACACTGCATTGAGTGAATGTTCCCCTTGGTGTGGAAAGATTACTGCTGGTTAAGACAGTCAATGAAATACTAAGTGAGTTCTCCCTGACGCATAGGTCTTGCTCTTGCTGAGGGGCAGATAATGGCTAACCAAGAGTTTTCTTCTTCAAACTGTGTTATGTGGTTTCTGGCATTTATCTGCCTTGTTTTAAATTTGCAATTAGAGTTTTAAGGTTTATGGATTGAAATCCAAATTTAAGAACCCTGAGACAAATCAGTGAGGATTTTAGAATACTATTGGTGTAGACTATCACAATGACACCTGGGTTTTTTTACTTATAAGAATCATTGCAAAGTCAGTGTCAGTACATGTTAGCAGTGTTAGACCTACAAAAAGTGAGGAATCAGAGTCGCTCATTTGCATTAGAATTTTTTTTTTTTTTTTTTTTTTTACTGTTTATATGTATTACCTTAACACCTAGAGGAACCATTTTAGGAAAAAAAAAAAGGAAGCTCCCTGGAATCCATTGCTGTAATTTTGAGACAGGTAGAAATGCAGGTGTAGCAAGTAATTTCTTAATATCTTATCATTTATAGGGCCTAAAATCAGCAATCCTTGTTTTTAAAGGATAAAACATTGGCTAGATATGGTAAAGCAGAGGTATACTGAATAAACATTTAGATGAAAAGTCAGATGCCCAAGGTTTAAAAATTTGTATGCATCTGAATGTTAAATTCATCATCATGGGGAAGTACTTGTATAAATGTGAAATTTTACCATAAATTCATTTTAAAATAATTAATATTTTGGTAGAAATACCTGATTTTTTGGCATTGTAGTAAAGAAAAAATAATTTCTTCATAAATGCTAAATGTTAGATTAATCTTGCTCTTACTATAGATTATTATTATGGCACAATACATTCTAGTTCTAAGTAGATATGCATATTCAATTGTTACCCGAATAAGATTTTTTTGGATAATTTTGCAAGAAATAAAAAGAACTATATTTTTCTTGTAAGATTCATGACCTGAATGAAATTAAGTACCTAAAAATACTAATTGTGGCCCTTAATAATTATTTTGTTTAGTGTGATACTGTCTAGTGCTAATGCAGTAGACAATTCAGTATGATTAAAGTTGTTATATATATAAAATCTCTATCATTAGGCTTATGTATTTATTTACTTTTTACTAACATTTCTTATAATAAATCTAAGTCTACTTAAAATTATCTAACACACTCAATTTAAATTCTTGAATTAACTTTAATGTATATCTCCATATTTAATTGTTTGTCAGTGATATTGTGTAAAATTAAGAAAATTTAATCTTAGCACTTACCTTGAGACAGTAGAGGAGAGCTGGTGATTCTGATAAATGACATATCAGCTCCCAAAGAGTAGTAATTATAAGGAGCTTAGGGCTCAAGAAACATAACTCTAGGTGAATCTGAGAAGCTCCTAAAATGTATTTAACACATTCTTTTCCTTTTACCACTTATATCCACTCATACTCTACCATTATATGCATTATATCCATTTCCCATGTTACAATTTGAAGTATGTGTGTATGTGTGTGTGAAAAACCCTCACTTTTTTTTTTTTGTGGGGAGGCTGTGACTAGTTTGATCACTCAGTCTTCAAAGCTTGTGGAACATAGCATGTCCAAAATGCATAAAGTACAAAGTTTGATAAAACTAGTTCCTGTTGAAGTTGCTCCAGAAGCTTTACCTAATTTTCATTTTTCTTACTGAGCATCCATGCTAAATTTTTTTCATCCATGGCAAGAACTTCTGTTGATTGGATTTATTTGCTTGCTAGTGACAACCAAATGTCATCTTTGAGGAATCTAAGCCTTTAGCAGCCTTATATTTATTGGATTGTGATTGTTACAATCATTTTTTGTTAGGTATCATTGTGAAAGTAGGGACTAAGAATCAGTTCTGTGAAATCTCTCAGTTCTAATCATATTCCTCCTTGTGTCCATCAAACCTAATGGGGCAACAACCCAAATGTCTCCTGGAAATTATGAACATTACCTCAGGTAGAGTCTTTCATATTCTTGTTTTCTTGTCACTGGCCTGAATGATGATGATTATAGCTTCATATTCAGTAAAACCTTACTAATTCCCCTGAAGGAAATAATCTCTTAGAACCAGGGTCTGTAATCAGAAAGAGACCAAGACAGTTTGAACTAGAACCTTATGTTTTCAAATGGTTCATTGGAAGAGATGATGAGAGGTACTCTCCTGCTTTTGTTTTTTGTTTCCTGGATCCATGTGTTCTAACTAGTGGGGACAACTGTATCCTTTATCACATCCTGGAGGGTATTACCCTCATCTTGCATGTTGGTGACATTCAGCCAGAATCTAAGCTGAATCTTGAACATATTACTCTCAAATTTCATCAGGCTAGCTTCTGATAAATGAAGTAGTATCTGGCAAAATCAATACTTCTCAAGGTCATGAGCCAACTGTGTTAATATCTTGACTAAAGGATAGATTCTTTGCCTGAAATAGTATTAGAAGGGATAACATATGTATGGAAAAGGCTCTCTGTAAGTCTTCAGATAGTTGTGTTGGCCAAGGCACCTTGGATAAGAAAGAGCATTCATGTATGGAATATATATATATAGATTCATTCAGATGGAAAAATCAAGTATAATTGCCTTGCCACAAGATAATCAGCTGGTATATTCAAGCGGTGGTACTGAGGGATCAGTGTTGATCTATGCTTCTGGAAAGTTTCAATGGCAGTGGCATAGGTAGAGAATCTATGGAGAGGTAGCTCACTTAGTTGGGTATACACATGACCTTCATTCCTGTTATTATAGATTTCCTGTAGGTGGGATTACAAAGCTCTGTGACTGACTAGAGATAAACTGAGTGACAGTTACCTAACCATTTAGTTGTTGAGAGGCATCTTTTTGATGGATCATCTCCAGTGCAAAGTAACACGGGCCACAAATGTTCCAATTACTTGGGTCCATATGGATCAGCTACATACCTCATCCCTTGAACTCCTAGTCTTTCTACTTTAGGACTTAGAAACTTACCCCAGCATTTGCCACTTCCAAGGAATCAATGAACATTCCACCTGGGGGAAATGTTCCCTCCATATGGAACAGATAACCAAGTGTATTGCTTATTATTCTGCTCATTGGAAGGATTTCTCTTTATCACTTAGGAGAAGAGTTGTAATAACTTGTAATTCATTTCTCATTAATGTCTCAGTAGGCTAGTATTTCCTTCTTCATGAAATAAGTTTCAGGTCTATTAGAGTCCTTTTTGAAGTTCCTAAGACTCTAACAATAGTTAGAAAATGTTCTTTATTCAGATATCTGGATCCCTTTTTCTAAGACCTTGAATTACCAGTAATGCCCTGGCATCAACCACTTATTTAGAGATATGAGTCTAAACTGTATAGGGATAATTTCTTCATTCTACTTAGTATTATTATTTTCAACATCTCACCTTTCTACTCTTAGCTCTGAGTGTGGTAGATAGTTCCACTCTCTATTTCTGTATAACCTTACTGTTTTGTTTTTGCCTTTTCAGTCTTCTAATACCACCTTATCATATTTTAAATTTCTTTCTATAAGTTTTTCTCTGTTACAAACACTGGTCTGAATTATTTTCTGACAGGGCCCTGACCAATAAACTAATTAATTCCAGGAGTAAGCTCAGAAAATAGACAGTAAGGAATTTTGAAATGGGTTTAAACATCATGCCAGTGGGAAATGGAATGCTAGCAATCCTTAGCATGCAGGGGCATCACCATTAATCAAATTATCACCTGTGGTTGACTGTGATTAAATGCTTATAATGCAAATGCCTTGGGGGACCAAGTTGCTGCTCACTCAACTGTTATGGAAATAATGATAATTACAAGGATTATGAGATGGGATGGCTTCCTCTGAATGCCCTGGAAATAATGAAAATGAAAATGACAAGCTCAGGTTTTTAGTTTCTCATCCCAGATTGTCTTATGAAATTAGAGACATTCTAAGGTGGCCTTAAAAGCATCTCTTATTTACTATATAGGTCCAGGTCAAGTTTGATGAACTTTGAACACTAAATATAATTGTACTGTTTGCAGACTTACAATTCTCACAAAATTTATAGTGTGAAATTCAGGATTTTTTGGCAAACAGTGAGACTCTGAAACTCTAAAGTTTGGAATGGATATTCTTGTGGACCCAAATAAAAATGGAAAAGTCTTGTACTTTCTTATTTGGTGAGACTGAGATCTAAATCTGATTGTAGCTCTGGAGACAGTGAGGGTGATTGAGGAAATATGTCTTGAGGAGACAATCCTCTTTCTGAAAGAAACGTACTCCATGCCAATCATGTTTGTTTTTCTCTGGAAAAGATGAAAAAGTTACTTTTGCTAATTCTGGAATTTCAGGAACCTCTCAGACTGGTTCAAGCAATACTCTCCATCTAAAGCCTGACTTCAAAACAAAAGATCTATAGAGATTGTGTATGAAATGAACTTTATAGATTTGCTATGCTTATAATCAGATGCTGAGGGAGATTGTCAGCAAAAGGTTTTTTGTCTCTGATAGGAAGAAGACTTGTTTTAAAGTTACCAAGAGGTCTTGGTTTTTGTTGTTGTTATTGTTGTTGTTGTTTGAGGTCTTGTTTATTTGTTTAGAGCATGCTTTTCCATTGACAACTAAGTATTATTTTCTTTTATTGAGAACTCACAGAAAAGCCATCATGTACCATGATATTTATTTATTTATTTATTTATTTATTTATTTATTTATTTAATTCTTTATTTATGATAGTCACAGAGAGAGAGAGAGAGAGGCAGAGACATAGGCAGAGGGAGAAGCAGGCTCCATGCACCGAGAGCCTGACGTGGGATTCGATCCCGGGTCTTCAGGATCGTGCCCTGGGCCAAAGGCAGGCACTAAACCGCTGCGCCACCCAGGGATCCCCATGATCTGTGTAAATAATATCATACACATATTGATTAAATCCCACAGCTACTTGAACTGCTATCTCTCTACCATCTATTTGTACTTTATTCACCTTAGCCATAGCTTAGTAAATTATGCCATCAAAGGCTAAAAATTATTGCCAGTGATCATTGTCATCATCCAGTTTATAGAACTACTACAGATTTCTATTATTTTAGCTCAGGTTAATTAGAAATAGAGCCTGATACAAGACATAAGGACTAATGCTTAGGAAGATGTAATTCCAATGTAGTACAAATTATAGAAAAGCAAAGTAGCAGTAAAGTACAGAATTATAACATGTACATTGCCAAGGTGGTCAGTGCTTCATGAGATGAGAAGATATGACCCCATTACTTGATCATATGAGATACCTCCAGACAGATTGTACAGGAAAGCTACATCTTTGAATTACCTACTGAAGATAGAAAAGGAAAGGAATTATTTTGCCAGTGCTCCTTCCTTCTGATCATAATTGGTTTCATGGAAAGCCAGTTCTCCCACACATACAGATTGTAGTCCCTTTTGGGAAGTTGCTAGGGAAGCTAGATTTGATAAATTATAGCATGATGTTGCATCTAAATATAATATGGGAAGAGTCAAAGTTTCTTGGGTCCATTTGGATCAGCTCAGGCACAATGCATATTATGAGGACCATGCAAGAGCCATATATCAGTGGAATCTGTGACAGCCATTCTTGCTAGATGGGGCTTCAGTGATATTGCTGCAGTTAGAGAGGTGGTAACCAGGTGCCTAGGAAGACAATAAGGTTGAGAGAATCTATGTAATGCTTACAGTGTATCTGATACCAAGTCTTATGGCATTTTTGATATAAGTTGAAGTAAATGTCTTTCTCAAAAATTAAGCCATACTCTTATCTCTTATGCTTTATCTAGGAAGATATCTTCACCATGACTATAGAACTGTTGAATATGTGGTGCAAGAGTTATGACTACTACTAAGTAGTAGTAACTACTTAAAAGTAAAATTTAAAATGCAGATACCAAACTGTTATAACCCTATGAGTCATTTGAGAAAGTTAATGAGTTTTCTTTCCTTTTTTTTTTTTTTTTTGTTTTAAGATTTTGTTTATTTATTTGACATGGAAAAAGAAAGAGAGAAAGAGCACACAAGCAGGGATTACAGCAGAGAGAAGGAGAAGCAGGCCCCTCACTGAGGAGGAGTCCAATATGGAGCTCCATCCCAGGACTCTGGGACCATGACCTGAGCCAAAGGCAGATGCTTAACCAATTGAGCCACTCGGGTGCCCCTAAAGTCAATGAATTTTTATATGTAGAGCAAGGTGAATGCTGTGTTGAATGAAATTATTTCAAAGATAAGTTCTAAAATATTACAGAGTAACCAAAAATATATAATGGCGACTTAATTCTTCTTGGCCTATGGGTAATTTTGTAAATAATTGTGGTTTATCTTTATAACAAGTAAAGTGATATCAAAGACATATTTTTATGGGATGATTCCAGATGACCACCCTACGTAGCCCACTGAAAAATATTCCACTGGAGATACAAGTGCTGTGGCTCCAACACTCAGATACCAGAGAAGCAAATCAAAGCCATATGATAAAGGAACCTTGAGAATGGGTTTGATGGTATAGTTGTAATAACTAGAGGGGGACAATTTGGGTAGTGGTTTGATAATACTTAAATGTTCTAGATAACATGGGCCATCAAGGCAGGAATAAAAAAGAAAAGGCAACTATGTGGGGCCAATATTGAAAATAATGTGAATTTTCTGAAGTTTCCATTAATCTGTCTCTGCTAACGAATAACTTGGAAAACTTTTATACATGTTAATAACCTAAAAAGTTGACCAGATTCTTATGACAGATATTTTGTTCTTTAGGGAGGTAGAAAGAAAAATAAACTGGGTTTTTTTTGACTATGGAAATTTTGCAGCAAACTGCAAATAACTTTACCTGAGAATAACTTAAAATCGAGTTAGTTGTATCAGACAAAACTGTGATAAATGTTAGACTTATTTAAAGACAAAATAGAACCTCAAATTCTAATTCTCACTAATTCTATTTCAGGAAGAGGGACTAGATTTCATAAGCAGGTTTTAAGGTGGTCAATTAGGATAACAATCTAAACTTGAAGTTACAAAAAAATAAAAAATAAAATAAATAAACTTGAAGTTACAGTGGAGCCTTTATTCACTTACTGTGACCATATAAGTGAGAAGAAAAAAATAAAAAGCAGGCTCTGTGCCTCAGAGTTTCATTTTCCCTCATAGAATGGCACCAGGTGGTGTTTGGATAGATGCAGTACAGATGAGGCTATTCATCTCCATGCCAAGAAGCCCTGAAGAAATGGCTTCTATCCTTTTATGGACCAAGGGCTGAGTGAAAGGAGATAGAGAAAGGCCAGGAATGGAAAAGTACTGAGTCACAGTTGAGAATAATGCTTCAGCTAAGGCCTTTGTAAGAAGGCTTCTGAATGATGGTGTCTGAGATAGGAATGCAAATATGTGTATGAGAATGGCTCCTCCAAAGGGAGACGACTGAGTCCTTCACTGAACTCTCTCCATAAACTTCAATGAACTGTGGTACATCAAGTCTGGCATAGGGAGGGCAGCTTGCCACCATCAGAGATGCCAAAAATAGCCTTATAACCACCTAGGGTCGGCCTTGAAATATTGAACACAGGAATTTTGGCCTTCATAGATGAGCTCCTCGGGTATGAGTGGTCTACCTTCCCCTCGACTTCTAGGGTAAATCTTCAATGATCTTGATCATAGACATAGTATTGATCACATCCCATTTTCCAAATCACACTTGTGGTGAAATTTACTTGCAGAATAAGAACAGGCTCCCATTATCAAATGAAGTCCTCCATGGCACTCATTCTGTGAGGGCCCAGAATATGGGGGACAATTCAGGAAAGACAAATGATTTTTTTTATCTTACAGTAAAGCTATAAAAAGTACATGCTTGCTTTAATTATGGTTAGATGTGTTATTTGGTGACCTATTGACAACAGAATTAATTTGATCCTCTAGGATTTAGGTTTCAGAGATGAGAAATGAACTACTCTGACCTTATTGAATAAAAATCTAAGTAAATGAAGAAACACTAACTGCTGTTTTTAAAGGAGGAGGAGGAGACTGTAATTGGTGGAGTTAAAAATAACAATACTAATACAAGATTGTTCCTTCCTAAAGACAAAGTGATAAGATTCAAAATAGAATTCAAATTCCAATTATTTTTTTTCAGTGACCTAAACTGCTGTTTCAGTGAATGGCTTTTACATATTCTTCAATTACTTAGGTCATCTGGAGGTTTTCTGTTGAATCAAAAATGTATGATGAGAGAAATACTTCAGGATGCCTGAGAAAGGGTATCTGACAATTTACTCATCCATGAAAGAAATGAGAACCCTGGAAAAAAAAAGAAAAAAATAATTTTTTTCAGAACTCTGAAAATTAATCCAGATACAGACTTTACGGAATTAGTACAAATAAGTCACTAAACAAAACAACAGAAGCAACAACAACAAACAGAAACACGAAAGCAACCCTGGGATAGTTGGTTCTGATTTATAGAATTCTCATATTATATTATTAACGATGTTCACTTTTCAACAATACATTTTGAAATACACAAGTAAGATCTAATGTATGGCAAATAAATAGGAGGTATCAGTAGAAACCATCACTGAGGAAGCCCAGATATTATACCTACTGTGCCAATCAGTCTTTTTATACTATATAAAGAGTCTAATCTACTCTTATAAACATGTGCAAAATATAAAACATATGATGTCCAAAAATTAAGGAAAATCTGATATTGATGACTCACCAAACAGAGAATATCAGTATAGAGATAGGATTTTTATAAGGAAAAGAATTCTTGGGCTAGAAATTATAATAATGAAATGACGAACTCACTAGAATTGTTCAGCTGAAGATTAGAGTAGGCAGGAGAATAGTCAGCAAACTCAAAGATCAATTGCGATTATGATTTCTAAGTAATAGAAATAATAAAGAATGAAGAGAAATGAATGACCTTCAGAGACCTGGAGGACACTATGAAGCATACAACATACATATAATAGAAATACCTGAAGGAGAAGCAGGAAAGACTCAGAAAGAGTAATTGAAGAAATATTTTCTGATACTCTCCAAATTGATTAAAAGCTTAATTACACAGGTCAGTGAAATGGCTATTCAGTGTGCTGAAAAAAAGGATGGTTAACTGAGAATTCTATACCCAGAAAAACAGTCCTTAAAAAATGAAGAAATTAATGCTATTTACACATTAAGCAAAAATTGAGATGCCGCCAGCTTACCTGTCCTTTAAGTAATAGTGAAAAGGATTTGTCAACTGAGAAGTCAAGACAGTAAGTTGAATCCACATAAAGAAATGACACTAGGAAAGATAACTACACAGATAAACATAAAAGATAATATACATGTATTTTTCTTTTACTATCTAATTTAAATGACAACTACATAAAGCAAATGTAAACCTGTATTGATGGGCCCACAGTGTATAAAAACATAATTTGTATGCAACTTTTGGTGCATTTGACTCATTTTTGTTTCCAAAGCTAGGCATGACTGAACAGTCCTAGAATAAAAGCAAGGCACAACCAGTTTGTGTTTCCTACTCAAGCCCTGAATATTAGATCCCTAAACAGTATAGGGAAGGACCAGTGCAAATTCACAAAGAAAGGAAGGAAATATCACATCTGTGTATGCTCCATCTTACACTGTTTTGAAGCTTTATCTCCTAGGAGTGCAATTTGATACAAACTATGTTATGCATTTCTTTTAGATTCTGAATCTAAAAGAAGTGTTTTGATGATTTCCCTCAGCTACAAAGAAGTAGTTAGAATTCCAAACTTATTTATCAGGGTAATATATGACTCTAATTGAATATTTCAAGATTGTTCTACTTAAACTTAGCTTTAATGATGAAGGAGAAAATGTCAGGTACAGAAGAATTACCTTAGATTAAAAATGTCCCCACATATCTCTCGGTTTTTTGAAATCCCGAGATAGAACTAAACATAATTGCCTAGAACAATGTAAAAGTAAAGATGCCTGTTAGCAAAATAAGATAAAAAAATAATACTCTGCTTTCAATTACTTTATTTACTATATAAGTCACATTTTCTTCAATATTTTGGATTTACTGACATAATTTTACACCTTTACACATCTATGGACCTTATACAAGGTCAGTACAGACTCTAGGCTGTATTATATCATTAGAATGTATATAAACTAGTCACTCAGTTTAAATTAATCTTGTGAAATTATATAGAACATCTTCATTGTAACAGTCTTTTGCATAGAATCTAGTAGAATGAAATATTTTAGGAATGACTGATGCATTAGAAAACTTTGGAGCAGTACATGTTTGTTAAATAAGTGCCAAGAATGATTCACCAAACTTAATGTAACTGAGAGGTAAGTATATTGGTTTATAATTTTGTTCTCTCTCAAGACTATAATTTTGGTCAGCTGATGGATGAATGGACATACTGAAAATATAGTCATCTATTGACTCCACTTAAGGATCTTATTGAATATATCATAGGCCTTTGGTTTCTTAGAGAAAATTATCCAAAATATTGGCAAAATATCTTGAATTTTTTCAAATAATTATGAACTTTATTTTGTATTTTTTGTATGATGGCATGGTTTGTTTAAGAATTTTTACAAGAAATGGTGCTGAGGATTATTAATAATTTCTCATTGTTCATAAACATATATTTCAATAGCATACAATTTCAAATACCCTTAAATCTCAACCTAAAAATTCAGTATGGTGTGATCAACAGTATGTTTAGACATTCTCTTTACAATTTAAATTATTCTTTTTATGACACTGGAGTTGTTAATGCTTGCATTTGCTTTTCTTAATGTCTAGACAGTAGTTAGCTATTCAGCTAAATAATTTTCTTTTAGTATGATCATGCAAATATAGTTCCTTGTTTCAGCTTCATTAAGTCATTGTTATGACTATTAAATATGCTCCATTTGATAAGGTACAAAGTTCTAATCATACGGTTATTTCCTTCTTTTGTGATTTCACTGTACAGAACTGTATTATCTAAAAAAAGTCCTCACCAATGTTTATTTTTTTATGCAATTAGATAAAAGAATAAGAAAAGCTCATGATATAGCACTATTGTTACTGTTGGATTTGACAACAACAACATTAGTTTCACCACCGGTTCACTTAGATCTAGTTTTACTTGCCTATAAGCCATCTCTTCAATTGGTGTTATTTGCATGATACTTTCCTTAGAATTAAAAGGAAGCAACTATTCTAATCTCTTAATAAATAACCTCATATTTTAAAAGTTTTTTGAGCTCTTACAATGAAAACTATTCTAAGAGAATTTTGATGCTTTTACATTTACCACTTTTATCTTCAAAAATCAGACTCTTAAAGATGACTTTAATTGGTACAGTACTGTAAAATTCACATTGTACTTTTATATGGGTTTTATATAGTAAACTTCAAAAAACAACTCCAAATATGCCAGGAAAATATTGTGACTTCTATTATACACATGTGGAAAATCTAGTCCATCTTAATAAAGCAACACATTCAGGAACTAATAGTAAATGCTTAAACTATACTAGTGTCTTGCTTCCTTACCACTTATAAATAGATATTTATGCTATGTAATAACTACTCATATTGTCAGAACACATTTGAATAATACTTAGATAATAATAGTAAAAAATAATAATCCTAACCATATTAAAGGTAAAGGTATCAATAAATAATTCATATTCTGTATTTATTATCTATCAGTATTTTGCTATTCATATTACATTTATTTCCTTATAGAAACTCTCCACATAAAGTAAGAATGCCTCCATTTATAGGAAAGAAACAGCAGTTCCGGCAATTACTTATACTTCACAAGATTATGAAATATCCCCCTTAGTTAGATTAAACAATAAAGAAGTCCAACATAAAGACCATAAGAGAGTTAAACTCTCTGACTCAACTAGCTCTGGACAAGCATCCAAAAATGAAGCCTGAACCCTTAACTTGCAAGAGGAGTCCACATCATGAAAGCAGATTATCTTCTTTCCAGATCCCTGACACTATTCTCCCATGAAATTTCTGCCACCCATTTCTCTAACCTCTACCCAGTAAAGAAGTCAGGCTTTCAGTGCAACAGAACATAAGTTAGAAGCCAATCTTCTAAGCATGTTTCTCAATCTCTCTCTCTCTTTCTCTCTTTCTCTCTCTCCATCTAGAGCCTTCCCCATACACCTCTCAGTAAACTAAAGAACTAAAAGGGTATATGAATGAACTGACTTAGAATTCATGATAATCGTGTGAAGTTTAGAATTTAAAGTGAAGAGTACATCTGCAAAATAATGGCCCTATTTGTTTCTATGTTTTGTTTTGTTTGTTTGTTTTAAGATTTATTTACTTATTTTAAAGAGAGCAAGCACATACATGAGCAGGGGGATGGGCAGAAAGAGAGGGAAAGAATCCTAAGCAGACTCTCTGGGAGCACCGAGCTTGATGGGGAGCTTAATCTCACTACCCTGAGATCATGACTTGGGCCAGTATCAAGTCAGAGGCTTAACTGACTGAGTCACCCAGGTTACCCATATGTGTTTCTATATTCTAACAACTCTAATATCATATGTACTAATATGCATCAGAAACATTTAGAAAATGCATTTATTGACAATTGGGTGACTATTTTAGAAATATCATTCCTACAGTGTTCTACTTATTCTAGGAAAATTTATTAATGTTGCCCTCTTAACTCTAACATTTCAATTATAATTTTGCCTGAGTCAAGAGGTTAATCATATAAGACAAATAATTATATTTACATGAAGTATCTTATGTTCCATCTTCAAAACCAAGAACCTATAGACACTAGATAAAAGGGCATGTGCATGATTTGTGGGGAATATTCTTATTTACTACTTTATTCCTATTAGCCCTTACTAATTATTTTTTAAGATCTCATATTTGGGTCCTTTTTAATTATTATGTCAAAAGAATGTCTTTGTTTTCAAAGCAATGACTCTGCTTGATCTGATAAGCTCCATTTGGTCATTGGAGAACCACTTTTCTGTCTCCCACATTGTTAATCATTTCATTACCAATAACTCTTTTATTGTTACTTTAAAACATGCATAAATACACATACACATGTATATAAACCCATATACTGAGAAAAAGCAGAGAAAAGTCTCCGTGAATCTGGTAGTTAATCTCTCTAACCTTCAATTTCTGCACGTATGAAACAGGAATAAACATACCTTGCAATTTAGGGGTTGGATAAGATTGTCCATATAAAACACTTAGGTTAGTGCCTATTACTTGGTAAGGGTTCACTTGATGTTATCACTGTTGTCATTATTATGCCAACTTCAAGCTCAAATTTCTCTCTTTGTTTTCCTAAAGAAACACAAATTTATAGTATATGCCAGTTGTTTTCAAATCTGGCTATCCACCAATATCATAGAACTAGATTTTAACAACAACAAAAAAGAATTTGAGTCTTTATTCCTGGGGATTGATTCCATAGAATTGTGTTGGATTCCAGGTTTATACTTTATTTTATTTTTTTAAAGATTTTATTTATTTATTTGAGGCAGGGAGAGAGAGAGAGAGAGAGAGAGAGAGATTGAATGAGAGAGAGAGAGGGAAAACACAAGCACAAGCACAGCAGGGGGAGCAGCAGGCAGAGGCAGAGGGAGAAGCAGGCTCCCCACTGAACAAGGAGCCCAATGTGGGGCTTCATCCTAGGACTCTGATCATGACCTGAGCTGAAAGCTGACACTTAACCGACTGAGCCAACCAGGTGCCCCCTCCCCAAGTGTATATCTTTAAAAACATGATCTTTGGTTTATTTTGAAGTCTCTGGCCTTTAGAATCACTCCACAGTATGAAGCTGCCTTTGCTTTACCATTGTTTATTTGGATTCTCTTGTTCAAGGCTATAAGCTTTTATATTTAAGAAATATACTAGTGAATTCACCAATACTGATAGAGGGCCAAGGTCTGACTTTCATTGGTCAATATGTATGATAATTATATGTGTCCATGGCAAATGTTAAAAAGCATATGTCTATATCATTCTATTAAAAGGTTGTTTTTAAGTAGGATAAAGTTGAATTTTTATTATTTTATGTTATTAAGAGATTATTTTTAAGAAGAAAGATCAGTTAATTTTGACTCACTCTAATAACTGAATTAATTGGTTTTCCAGTTTTATGTTTCTGGTTTAAACATTACTTTCCAACCAATCCATCTTCAATATGTAGTTCTGCTTTTTTATGTTTTTGTTCTGGAAATATTTATATTACAATGTAATTTACATTTAAATCTCTATTAATCTAGGAATGATATTTATTCTTCACACATAATAAGAAAATTTAACATGATTTTAGGCATACTTTCACAACATTTTTGCTATTTACCATATTAAAACATCCTCCTTTTTTGCTCAGGAAGTATTTATATCCTAAAGAAGAATAAGGAATTGGTATTGATCAAAGCTATATTAATTGATTACTTTTGTTTATTTTGTAAAACATTAGACATATACATGTAGCCATATTAACAAATATACATGTTTCCAAACACATCATCTGCCCAGGCAACTATAGTTTCCTGTAATTTTTTTAAGGACTAGATTTATTTATTCATGAGAGAGAGAGAGAGAGAGAGAGAGGCAGAGACACAGGCAGAGGGAGAAGCAGGCTCCATGCAGAGAGCCCGACATGGGACTAGACCCCTGTCCAGGATCACACCCTGGGCTGAAGGTGGAGCTAAACTGCTGAGCCACCCCGGCTGCCTGAGTTTCCTGTAATTAACATAAATCTTTATTTTAATCACATACCTAGACAGGGATATGCAATTAAAAATAAAATATGAAGTCACTGAAGACCATAGGAAAAATATATGAAATATAATCTGTACATATTATATTTAATTATATATAATTTTATGAAACATTTTCTATAATGTTTTATCTACCTTCTTGGATTATTTTCCACCTGTTCTGACCTCTCAAGAGCTCAGACTCTTCATTTTGTGATCTATATTATAGTAAGTTATTTATATCTCCTAGTACGAGGTTTGAGCACATAGCCCAGGTCAACTCAATCCATAAATTCCATCCTTTCAGGTAATGCTAGAAATTCTCAGAAAAAGTATTATTTTCTTAACAAATATACATATGAATACTATAGTTCTGAAAAATAAGGAGCCAAGTTTAGTAGAACCAACCAAAGGCGGCATGATAAATGAAGGAATAAAAACCAGACCGTGGTGACAATTTGTAGCTACTTGATCAAGCTCTGCCAAAGATGAGCAATTTGAAAAGAATCTTCAGTAATGAAGGCCTATAATATCAATTAATCAAAATGTCAACCTTAAAAGTAAAACAGCCAATTATTTTACTCACAAAACGGCTTATTTAGAAATAGCAGAGGAATTGAAATTTGGGACAAGCAAGCTATAGCAAAAGCCATAGACAAGTCCAGAGAACAAAAGAAAGGAGCACTCTTTTATATGGGAAACAAGAGAGGTGGAAGGTGTCATTAAAAAAAAGTCCATTGGAGTGAACTGGGATTTCAAAGTGTAGTAACTTTTTAATGGCTCAGTTATGACAGTCTCTCATTGACTGGGCTGTTGGCAGGCAAGGAGAAAATTTTCTTTCCTTCTGGAGTGATAGTAGTGTGGATTAGGGAGGCTAGCAAGGCAAGATGGGTCTCTTCCTGTTGAGGTCTGAAATTGAGGATTCTTTCTGTTGGAGTCTGTTATTGATGTCATGTGGTAGTGTGTGAGGACTCCCCTTCCTGCCCTCCTTGCTCCATTTTTAAACGAGGTACCCTTTTATCAATCTTCAATAAAAATACAATTAAAGTTGAATTATCTCCGAAGTACAGAAACATATATTCTAATATACTCCTGCCAAGATGTAAACAATTACCATAGAATATTAGTGCCAAAGTAAATTGTTATAACATTACCATAGGGAAATTTGGCAATCTGTCTAAAAATTTTCAGAGGTTTCCAAAAAATCGGAGGTTTTACTTCTAGGTTTTATCCCAAAATTTAGACATAAGAGTAAAAAATATATGTATACAATTTGTTCACTGATATTTCAATTTAAAAAATCAAGTGCTTGGCAATAGGGAATATGTTAAAATAGTTTTATATACCTTGTGAAATCATACAGCTATCAAAAGTCATGTGTGTGCGACTTCAGAATGTGGAACATATTTACTCTACTTATGTTAAAATATTGGTTGCAACACACAGTATAAATATTCAGAATTATAATCACTAGATGTAAAGAGTAAATGATCTTTATTTTCTTTTGTACTTTAGATATACTTTATATATTTTCTAAAATAGATATACTTTGATTATCATATATTATTTATAATAGTGCATATTATTTATCCATAAATATATATAAATATCCTCATAGAGCCTCTGCTGATAGTACCAACCAAAAGGGTTTTTCTTTTTTTAAACTTATTTTTATTGAGATATAATTGACATAAAGTATTGTATAAGTTTAAGGTTTAAGTATGTTGATTACATTTATATATTGCAATATGGTTATTACCATAGTATTGACTAACATCTCTATTGTGTCACATAATTATCATTTTTTTTGTCATAGGAATAGTAATATCTAGTCCATTAGCAGCTTTGAAATTTATAGTACAATATTGTTGTTTATGATTACTATGCTGTGTATTAAATCTCTGAGACTTCTTTATCAATTGGTTCTAAACATGTACTATTAATCAACATATTCCCAATTCCCCAATGCCACAGCCTCTAATAATCACCATTCTAACAAATTCAGCTTTTTGATATTCCACATATAAGTGATATCATACCACATTTAACTTTCTCTGTCTGACTTATTTCACTTATCATAATGCCTTAAAATTAAAATTCATGTTTGTTGTCATGAATGGCAGTATTTCCTTTTTTCTCATGGCTGAGTAGTAGTCCACTCTGTGTGTGTGTGTGTGCGTGTGTGTATGTGTACATGTATAAAAACTTCTTTATCCATTCATCAGTTGACAGACACTTAGGTTGTTTCCATATCTTGGCTATTATAAATACTGCTGCAAGAAACATGGCAATGTGAATATCTCTTCAGTATCCAGTTTTCATTTTCTTTGAATATGTATATATATATATACATATACATATATATATATTCAGGAGTATAATTACTGGATCATACATTAGTTCTATCTTTTAATATTCTGAGGACCCTCTGTACTCTTTTCCATAGTGACTAGAACTATAAGAGACTACTATACATAATTATATACCAACAAAGTGGATAACCTAGAAGAAATTGATAAGTTCCTTTTAAGGTACAATTTAACAAGACTGAATGAGGAAGAAGTAGAAAATCTGAGTAGACCAATAATGAGAAAAGAAGTTGAATCAGTAATTTAAAACTTCTGAGGCAGAAAACCCCAGGACCAGATGGCTTCACTGGTGAATTCTAGCAAACATTTAAGAAGATTTAATGCCAATACTTCTCAAACTCTTCAAAAAAAATTTTGAAGATAAGGGAACACTTCCAAACTCATTTTGTAAGCCTAATATTACCCTAGTCCAGGTAAAGATATAATGAGAAAACTATAGGCCAATATCCCTGGTCTGATGTGTATAGGTGCAAAAATTCTCAATAAAATACTAGCAAACCAAATTTAAAAACACAGTAGAAAGAATATACATGTGACCAAGTGGGATTTAAACCTGAGATGCAAGGATATTTTAATATACACAAATCAATAGATGTAATATAGCACATTAATAGAATGAATATAAAATTCATTTGATTATCTTAATAGAGGCAGTAAGCATTTGACAAAATACATTTTTTCATGATGAAAACACTCAACAAATTGGGTATAGAAGGAATGTACCTCAACATAATAAGCTATATACAACAAACACACAACTAACATCATATTCAAGAGTGAAAAACGGAAAGCTTTTTCTCTAAGTTGAGAAACAAGACAAAGGTGACCATTGTCACAACTCTTATTCAACATAGTACTGGAAGTCCTAACCGGAGCATTAGGCAATACAAATAAGTCATCTAAATCAGAAAGGAAGAAGTAAAATTGTTATTATTTAGAGTTGAGATGGTCTTCCATTTAGAAAATCCTAAAGACTCAACAATAAAACTTGGAATAATCAATGACTTCAGTAAATTTTCAGGATATAAAATTAACATATAGATGAGTTGCATTTCTGTACACTAACAGTCGAACATCTGAAAAAGAAATAAAGAAAATTATCCCATTCATAGTAACATCAAAAACGATAAACTACTTAGGAACAAATTTAGCCAACGAAGTGCAAGATCTGTGCAATAAAAACTTTAAGACTTTGATGAAAGAAATTGAAGAAAACACAAATGGTAAGTTAGTCATGTTTGTGGATTGAAAGAATTAATATTTTAATATGTCATGCCACCCAAAACTATTTATACACCCAATGCAATCCTTATCAAAATCCCTGTGGCATTTTTCATAAATAAATCCTAAAATTTATGTGGAGCTACAAAAGACCTCAAATAGCTAAAGCAGTCCCAAGGAAGAGAAACAAAGCCAGAGACATTGCACTTCCTGATTTCTAACTATACCACAAAGCTATCATAGTTAAAACAGTAGGATACTGACATAAAAATAGACATGTATCAAAGGGAGAAAAATAGAGAGCCAAGACATAATCAATCACATATATGTTCAACTAATATTTGACAAGGAAACTGAAAACACTCAATGGGGAAAGGGTAGCCTCCTACAAATGGTGTTGGGACATAAGTATGGGGAATCTGTTTTGGATAACACCAAAAGCTCGGGTAACAAAAGGAAAAATAAACAAATGGGGCTATACCAAATTCAAAATTTTCTTCACAGCAAAAAAAAAAAAAATGACTAAATGAAAAGGCAACCTATAGAATGGGGAAAATATTTGCAAACCATATATCTGATAAGGGGTTAATATCCACAATATATAAAGAACTCCTACAGTTCAATGTCAAAAAGATAAACAATATAATTTTAAAAAATGGGCTGAGGAACTAAATAAACAGTTCCTGAAGAAGATAATCAGATGGGCAAGAGGTACAAGAAAGAATGTTCAGCATCAGGAATCATCAAAGAAATGCAAATGAAATCCAAGACAGGTATCACCTCATACTTGTTAGAAAGGCTCTTATCAGAAAAACAAGAGCTAAATCTTGGTGAGGATCTGAAGATAAGGGATTTTTTTTTTTTTTAAACTAAAAGTTGAGTTAAAACCTTTGGATGGTTTGCATTTTGAAATCTCAGTATCTGGCATGAGGACATATCAAACTATAGCAAATTTAGTTAGGTATAGAAATAGTCCAGCTATATCTTAGTTTCCAAACAAATAATAGCGGTGATAAAACACCATTCCAGATCTGCAGTATACAAAATTTATTAGATAGTTTTGTTTCAATCTAGAATAACAGTAATATTAAAGGATTCATATTCCAGGGAAATAAAACAAGAGTTTCTGAATAGTGAAATAGAAGTCCTACTCCAAAGTATGATATCTTGATTCCAGAAATTGCTCTAATCCATACCTGGAAATATTCAGAAGAGGTTGTTCAGTGCAAAATCGTTCAGCATCTGAGGCCAAAGAAAGTGGCAGTATCTTGGTATCTAGGGTAAAAATCTATAATAAAATCTGTCTACCTGGTCATATATTTGTGGGAAGGGAGACATCTGGGCAAATAAGGTCATTCATGAATAACTGCCATGGAATTTGAACTGTGAACTAAGTTTTATTTAATGTCTGAGTGCCTACCAGGTACAGACTTTTTGATTGAGGCATTGGATGTGGTTTATCTAGGCTAGACATATAATTGATCCCATGAAAGAGTATACTTATGAATGTGAAAGGGGTGCTAATCAGATGGACAATAGGAGAACTGACATAAAACAGAACTATTGCCCAACAAGCTTGAAAGTTGTGTCACCCAAATGATAAGTAAGATACCACAGTTTTTTTCTTGCACTGTTTATTTATTTATTTTTTTAGCCAAAAGGGTTTTCCAGCTCACTGAAGCCACTTTTTCAAAGTATTTTATATCTTTCTTAGTTACAGGCTCAAAGAAGTATGAGTTCAATAAATATTTGCTGAATAAATGGATGAATAAATAAAGGAATGAATATTTTTAGTTTGTTTCTAGAACTTCCTTTCTTCAATATTATTATACAGAAATGTATAAAGGAAATAAGCTCTACAAAGAAAGTAGAACACCATAATTACATTCAAAAGAAATTAGAGGAAAAATGGAAAATGCTTTGTAATTTACACCTACATTAACTGTGAATGTTAACAGATTAGGTATTCCATTTTTATTCACATAAATAAAAAATGATTTAAATTATGAATAATGCTAAGATGAACTAAAAAAGAAGGAATACTGGTTTTTAGCTAACTATAACGTTTTGACATGAAATGTAGTAAAATTTCTAATTTCAATCTTCATATTATGCAAAAATGGAACTTTAAAGTAATGTCATAATAGTTATTAATTCTTTTGGAATTAATTATGGAATTAATCATGGTAATATGACTCTCATTAGTACCACATTTGTTATAATTTTGCATATACTATCACATTTGTTAAATTACCTTGAATATTTAATTAATTGATGTGGTTATATAACTTTTGCCCTTTATATAAGGCAGAGTAAAAAGATTATTTGTAGGTCTTTGGTGGCAGTTGAGTGTAGATTTTAAGGAAAATAATGGAATATGAGAAATAATAAGGCTAAGATCAATTGTGATGAAGAATGAAAATTCATTTTTATAATGCTTTTAGAAGAAATAATTTGTGTGTTATTAACATAGTGGCATTTTTAGAAATCATTTTCTATCTTTTTTGAAAATTAACCAATGGTATAGATAATATGGTTCTTTACAGATAGGAATATATCAAAAATAACATCTATTAGCATACATTGTAATAGAATATATATGAGGGAAACAGGGAAAGCTTGGATTGGTGATTTCCATACATGTTGTGTGGCTGAAATAAGTACAGGGAGGAACATAAGGAGGAAAGAAGTTAAATCAGAATGAGAGCAATTGCGATGAGTCAATTTTGAAATGGAATTACGATGAAAAAGAAATTAGAGATGAAAAGCACCTAATGATGAATGGTAAAGAATAACCAGTGGGGACAATGAGACAAAATTGAGGTAGCTAAAAAAAAAAAGAGTAAAACTTAAAAAGGCATTTGTGGCATCTGAATTATTGTTTATAGATTTTTAGTTAAAATTGTTCAGCTTCAGAGTTGGAAAAATGGAACTGTTTATATCTCACTTCCAGTTGGGAGGAAGTTGGTATTCATTCACAGATCAGTTTCAATTGAAAAGGAGAGATAGTGATAAGAGGTGAGAGAATATTTTCACCCTAGAAGATAGATAAAAGAGAAAACTAGATTAGGAAAATGTCCCTAAATTTAAAGTGTACATGCTCTTGAAGATTTAGAAAGAATAGTGGCAAGTAGTACTATCATAGACAAAACTAACTATAGTGGTGTTGTGTTGCGTTGCTTTTTGACCTTTTGGCTAAGGTCAAGTGTATAATCTTGGTGCAAGATGGCATTATGTAGATCATATTTATTTTATAAAGTTTATTTGACTTAGTACAATCGATTAATTCATTATGCCCATTTGAGAAAGGAATGTTTTAGGCTGAATAATCTGTGATGGGAATATTCATAGCACTAGAATGGTCAAAGATTAATTGATTTTAATCTAAAGTCTGTCTCTAGATATGAGCCACAGTCCTGACCTGTTTGACTGATTTATCAGCTTCTTAGACAAGGGCATAAATAGCTTACTTCTGTAATATGAGGGAGATAACAAAGAGAGAATGTGTGAAGAGCTTTGAGCTAAAAATATAGTGTACTTGGGGAATGGTGTGGGATGGTAGTTTTTGTACATACATTTTAAAGATAACAAGAATTTCAGTGTGTGCTATAAGCTTCAATGTGTATTAGCGGTCAGTCAAAATTGACACCCCAAAGGATGCCGTATGAAGAGAATTATTGATTTCAGGGCAAAAAAAAAAAAAAACAGGAACCATCAGAAAATATGCATAATACCCATATTATAATATTTGGATGCTACAGTTTAATAAAAACATGATGAAGTCCACGATACAGAGAAGTTTTGATAGAAATCTAGAGACTACATCATAGGGATGACTGGAGGCAATGAGTATGTCTAACTTCACGAAGTAAACTTAAAAAGTGAAATAATAGTTATATTCTAAGTTAAAATATGAAGGAGGTTTATATTTATTGTGTGTATTCTGATTATAATAATAATAGTCATTGGAAATTAATGAGACACATATCAACCGCAATGTAAGGAACAACTAGGGTTGTTTAGGTAGCATGCATTTTCCTATGACATGAAGAATTTCTTCTTTGAGGAAGCCGTTACACAAAGTTTTGATGTTTATTTACCAAAGATGTCATCGAGCAGATTCTTCGTTGATGGACTTATTTCTCGTCAAATTTATCTCTGCTGGGATGGCTCAGCAGTTTAGTGCCTGCTTTTGGCCCAGGATGTGATCCTGGAGTCCCGGGATCGAGTCCCACATCAGGCTCCCTGCATTGAGCCTGCTTCTCCCTCTGCCTGTGTCTCTGCTTCTCTCTCTCTCTCTCTCTCTCTCTCTCTCTCTGTCTCTTATGAATAAATAAATAAAATCTTTTTTTTTTAAATTCATCTTTGCCTAATTAGACACCAGTAAGTGAAATTATGTAATAGTATGTGACTGCTTGAAATTTTTAGGAGGGAGGATTTTATGGATGAATTATTTCTAAGGAAGAAAGAGGAAGCTATGACCTCTTCTCAGACCCATGCCATGGGCTTCTCACTTTCTACCCTATGATTCTCTGCCAGCACAGTTGCCTGACTCACTTTAGGAATGCCCGAGCTCATGCATGCACAACTTGTAAGGAGGGAGAAACACCTGGGATTCTTTTAATGTTTTTTTCTCAAATTATTGAGTGGACCATATAGTTGGTCAACTCTTCCTCACATTGGATTACTCTTTCTGTCCTACAGTGTCCTACTGTCTTTTGTTCACACCTAAATTTTTCCTCTGATCCCAGTCTAGGAAACATGGGCTAAGACAATTGTCACACATATTTAACCTATTCAGGTTTTCAAATAACTTAGTTCTAAGAAAATATATTCTAGGATTATATTCTAATTGATTAAAAATTAGGGCTATTTCATGAGATTCCATGTTATTTTTACATAGATGCAGTTTTCAAAAATTCCTTTCTGTCTCTCTTTCTCTCTCTTTTAAAATGGAGGAACCCAACGTGGGGCTTAACCTCACAAACATGAGATTGAGACCTGAGCTGAGACCGAGTTGGACGTTTAACCAACTGAACCACCCAGGTGCCCCATTTTCTCTTTTTTTTTATTTTTATTTTTAAATTTTTATTAGAGATTTTATCTATCTATCATCTATCTATCTATCTATCTATCTATCTATCTATCTATCATCTATCATCTATCTATTTATTTAAGAGAGAGAAGGAGAGCTCAGAGGGAGAGGGAGAGAGAGAAGCAGACTCCCCACTGAGCAGAGAGCTTGATATGGAGCTCAATCCCAGGACCCTGAGACAATGACCTACGCCGAAGGCAAATGCTTAACCTAGTGTGTCATTGAGGCACCCCTCTTCTTTCTATTGAGGTATACTTGACCTATATATAACATTATATTAGTTTCAGGTATACAGCATAATGTTACATATTCGTATATATCACAAAATGATAAAAATTATTTCTAACATGTCCCTTGACATGAGAAATAGGTAATGTAACATAACATTCTATCTATGATATAAATAAGAATAGCAATTTTTTAAAGATGTATTTATTAGAGAGAGAGATTGAATGAAAGCAGGGAGGAAAGGGAGAGGGAGAAGCAGAACCCCCCACTATGCAGGGTGTGCAATGTGGGGCTTGATCCAGGACTCGAATTATGACCTGAGCTAAAGGCAGACCCTTCACTAACTGAGCCACTCAGGCACCCCAAGAATAGCAATGTTTTTGATAGTAACATCCAAATACGTATTTTATCTTTGTTTCCATTTTGTCAGAGTTTTATTGTAGATTTTAATTATGGATAAGCAAGTAAGTGCTCTACTTACAGGAAAGCTATTTTTATGAAATCATTGGTTAGGGAAAACTCACATATCTACCATTACTTTATTTACTTATATATTTATGTGTTTATTTAATTATAAAATATTTACTATGTGTCTTCTATTTGCCAGAAAGTTTCAAATGCTATAAAATTTTAGATGAAATGTGAAATAATGATTTTTCTTAATATTATCATCAGAAAAGAAAACACCTCAAATGCATGAGTCTATGAATAAATATAACAAATGCCTCCCTCCACCTTCTCCACCTTCTCTCCACCTTCTCTCCTCCCCCTTGCCTTTTGGCCAACTGATTGACTAAAATATCAAACACCAATGTTTGATCAATGTATCCATTAAAATGTGAGTGAAGCTTGCTCAGGTGAACAATCCCAGATTTACGAATTTCTAACCTGTGAAGGAATTTATAAACTCTTTGAACAAGATTTTTCCAAGGACTTCTGTAGGATTAAATGCTTTCTGTAGGATCTATGTTGCCAGCAGTGAACACTTTGGTATAATGTGTCATCTGAATGATTATATTGAGCAACTACTAAGGTCTTGGCTTTTAAGTGTCAATGTGATGGATATAATGTTTACATTTTTAAAAATACTTGTATGCAGGGACAATTTTATTTCTGAGATGTGACTGTATTAATCAGGGTGCTCCAGAGAAACAGAGCTAATAGAACCTACAGATATATAGAAAGAGATTGATTCTGAGGGATTGGCTCATATGATTATGGAGGCTGAGAGGCCATATGACCTGTCATCTATGCCACGGTAGAGGCACAGAAAAGCCAATGGTGTACTTTCAGTACAAGCCTGAAAACCAGGGGAGTCAGTGATGAGACTGATGTAAGCAAAAGTTGTTTTTTTTTTTTTTTTTAAATAGAGTTTTTTTTTTCTTAAAGTTTCTCCTTACTTGGACTTAAAACAAGACAAGAATACATGTGCATTTAAATTATCCTCATTTCGGGGATCCCTGGGTGGCGCAGCGGTTTGGCACTTGCCTTTGGCCCAGGGCGTGATCCTGGAGACCCGGGATCGAATCCCACATCGGGCTCCCGGTGCATGGAGCCTGCTTCTCCCTCTGCCTGTGTCTCTGCCTCTCTCTCTCTCTCTCTGTGACTATCATAAAAAATATATATATATATATACATATATATATATATATATATATATATATATATATATATAAATTATCCTTATTTCTATTATAGTTTTAAAGACTGATTCCAGAAAGATTTAGCATGTGGTAGAGAGAGCTGAGCAGGGAGAAGTAATAGCTCTAGCTGTCTGTGGTGTAGAAGTATAAACTCATCAATCAGAATATTGGTATCTTACAAACTCAAACAAAAGACAGCAAACCTTGGCGCACCTGGGTGGCTCAGTCAGTGAAAGCATGCAACTCTTGATTTTTTTTTTTTTCCAACTCTTGATTTTGGCTCAGGTCATGATTTCAAGATTATGGGATCAAGACCTGCATTGGGCTTCATGATGGAAGTGGATCCAGAAAAAAAAAAAAAAAAGTCAGCAAGCCTTTTAGTGATGAACTGATATGATACTACTATAAACTAGTATCTGTCCTCTCACTCAGGTTTAATACATGAATTTACACAGTGGTATATAATTTTATAGATCTAATTTAAAATGAACCTATACAATCTAAAAAATATTTTAACTCTAAAATTACATTTTATTTTTGATTTAAGATTTGGTAAATATAAATCTTAGGAATATTGCATTTATTACCTTAGACAGTATTGCTTATTGTCCTGCCAGTTGGCAAACTCATTGTACTGGAGAACAAAATTGTAAGTGAGACTCATTATCTTGTATTCATTATGAGGGAACAATTGTTATTGTGTTTGGTAAAAGGGATGCAGACTTAGCACAGATCACCCATTTGTATTCAATAGGACCATTCCCTCAAATCACTGCTTCTCTGTTCACTGTTGCTTTTATTGAGACCATCAGGATTTACTTTTTCTAAAGTGCCACTGTTGTGTCTGTAAAGTTGATTTGGTTAGATGCATTTGTTCTGCTACTGCATGCTGAAGAAAAATTGACACCTAACCAGAAACCTTTTCTTTGTATAGTTTAGGTTTATAACCAAGCCTGTTTGCATACAAGCAATGGTTATTTCTGGATAAAATGGTAGCATTACTGCTCTTGGAAAATAGTCTTCAAGTAGGGTTTACATTCAGATATTTTTCATAATGTTCTGGATATCTAATCAATAATTGTACATTTTAAATATTAAAACTTTTTATATTAATAAGAATATGTAGGCTATTGGGATGTGTAGACATCCATGCTGATGTCTAGGAGGACGTGCTCACAGGATTCTAATAAAACCTCTAGGGCTATTATTAAAGTTAAACACTATGCGCTAAAATTGAAAGCCATCATTAAAAGTCCTGGAAAAGTAAATAAATAAAGAATATAGAAATGCTCATTTTTCCCCTATTCATCTTAGAGGTACCATGATCCTCCTAAAAAGCCAGATGAAAACTCATTTTGTTCTCCTGTTCTCCTGTTCTCCACCATGTTCAATATATTGCCAATCCTTCATGTCTTCAAGTAAAATATCCATTAAGCAACTCCTTTCAATTTGTTCTGAATATCACTGTTCTCATAATACTTTTAGCCCTTAGTGCTTTGACAATTGTATCTTTCCAACAGTTTTCCTTGTTCCAAACTTGTCCTCAACCAATTCTTCATCCTGACACAATAGTATCCTTTTAGAATAAGACCTTATGATAACACTGTCAATTGGTAAACAAAACAAAACAAACTTCTCTTCAGCAATTTCAAAATAAAATACCAATTCTTGGTATAACCTGCAACATTAGAACTCAATGTGACCAAAGACTACTTTCTGGCCTGCCTCTCATCCCATCCCTTCAGGAACTTAAACTCTAGTCACATCTTCCTCCTCTCTTAAGATTATTTCAGCCTAGAAGAGCCTTTATTCCAGGGTACAACTAGAAATCCTTCTCAACTCAATGACATGCAGATCAAATATTCCACCTCTCCAATCTTCAGAGTAGCAGTCAATTTCGCTTTTCCTTACTAAATTGATACAGTTTTTATTCTGTAATAATATGTATAGATATTTGGTTATTTTAAAACAGGGGTCATCTCATTTACTTGTCCAATACTTCTATAATAGTAGAACATTGACATTTTGTTGAATAGCTATTGGACAATATTTTTATTATTATAAAATAATTTTGTAATAACTAATATTTGTGGATTGTTGACTAAATCATAGAAGGTATTCTAGACACTCGGTTAGTTCATTCAGTCATTACAAACACAGTAGGTCTTACTACTATCCATGTCTTTCAGGAGTAGAAAACTAGAAACAAAGTTTAATTACTTTTCTGAAGTCTCAAAGTGCCAGATTGATATTTGAACCTTGATAGTTACACTCTAGAACCATAGTCTTAATGACTGTGTTTATTCCCCAACAGGTAATTTTTTAAAATTCTCATTTTTTCCAGAAACATCTATCAATTTGTTTTTAATAACTGGGGCTAATATTTTATTTTATTGTTTTTATTTATTTGTAAAAAAAAAAATGAAGTACCAGCTTATTTTAAATTGGCCAGACTTATTGAATAACATTTTCTGTTCTTGCAGTAAATGCTGTTTAGAATACAAATTCTTGTTTCTGTTACCTCTGTTATAATTATCAACTATTTTATAATGCTACACTGAATTTTCTGTTTTCGAAAATCCCAGTGCTCCAAATTTTTTCATCTACTTTAGTCGGTTAAGATCTAAAGAAATGAACTATACTGCCATTTGCTTTGGGATGGATCTTGCAGCATCCAAACACTGGTCAGTTTCAGAAGAACAGCATCACTAACATTTAAATAAAGGGAATCACCCATATGTCAGGAACTCAGCAGAACTGGTAGAGAGAACTGAGCTGCCAGGTGCAAAGGCTAAAATTGAAAGAGATAAACTTTTGATCATATAGGGTGCTGGTATAAGCAAGAGTCTAAAACCTGAGAAAGTACTGACTATCTCTCCACTGTTCAGTTTTTCTGCACAGAATGGCAAACAGCAGAAGGTAAGGTGAGCCATTTCAGAGTGGCAGTCATCTCATTCTCTTGAATAAAAGAGTCAGGCATTTTACGGCATCTGAGGTCCAGGGGAAAGGGAGAGGAGAGGCTAGGGGTTGAAAGGTACTGGGTACTGGGTGAGAGTAGAAAAGCACCTTTAAGTTTTCTCCTTTCTCTATCCACAAGTAGAACTTGAGGAAGGGTACTTAGAAAAAGAGCTCTGCCCAAGATCACAGAGAAAGAGACCTAGGAATGAAGGCACCAGATCTAGGAGTGAGGGAAAGAGTGTGACCAGCCAGGAGACCCTGAGTTCTGATTACAACTCGCTTCAGAGACTGCAATGCAGTGGCTGTTCACCGAGTCTGGTGTGGGGAGAGCAGCTTTCCCCTTGAGGCTGCCAGGCAAAGCCTTTCTAACTATCTGTAGTTGGGCCTGAAAATCACACATAGACTCTTAAACAGGAGCTGGATTTCTCACTGTAGCAATGACAGTAATAATAACATAAGCTGATGACTGGCTCATAATAAGCCAGGTGCTGCCCAAGGCACTCTAATTATATTAACTTCTTTAGTCCTTTTTACAACTCTACAAATGTATTATTATCAATTCACTGTTTCTAATGAGGAAACTGAGAAACTGTGATGAAATATAACTTGCTCAAGGTCACAGAGCCAGCAAATGGAGGCATTTCAAGATCATTCTTGAAACTTTTACATGAAGTTTTCTCTAATAGTAACCACTCAACTGTTTCTTGAATAAAGAGAAACCTGAATGAAAGAAATAAATTTTAAAAATAAACCAGTGGATCCTCAGCACACTCTATTTCTTCTAATCATGTTGTGTAGACATAGATACACAAAGACAAATATATAGAAAAATGTACATGTTAAATTTAGAAGCATAAATCCACAATTTTATATTTTGTATAAGATTCCTCTGGTAGAGTGGTTGCTGATATAATTTCCTAAATAACACCCAAATGTTTTCCTTGGTGAGACATGTCTCCAAACATGTTTTTGTCATATTGAGGATTGTCCTTGGTATTTAGGTAGAGGTGAGGATCCTTTGAATGTGGCAGTATTGAGCATGCCATGTGAAACAAGACCACAAGTCTGGTTGAGCTGAAAGGCAGATGTTAAAAACAATGATAGCAAAGAATTTTGATCCGAATAACTGATACTTTAAGAATATGGCACATGTATTTGTAAAGTGTTATATAAACTAAAATATAAATCAAAGAATAATATTAAAAGCAAGTACGAATATTACAAGTTTGAAAGCCAGGCAGACTGGCAGAGCAACATAACAAAAAAAGGGGACACAAGAAAAAGTTTCCTAAAATGTGTGAATCATAATCTAAATAGATAATGCCACAAGGATCTAGAGCTTTAAGTGTTTAAGTGCAGGAAACCAATCTCAGAGGCATAATAGCATCTAGCCAGCAGATATGGGGATGACCAGAAATAATGCCCTTGATATGAACTATATCAGTCTCTTCAAAGATAAGAAAGAGCTAGCTCCATATACATTTCTTATGCAGGAGAAAAACTAGTGGAGGACTAAGATAATTTTTTTTCTCATATCAAAGTGAAATTACTTATGACATCATATAAGATGATATTCCTTTCCTCACAAATAATAACATTGGGTTTCTTTATCAATGTAAAAGTGTGTTTATGTGTTAAATAGATTTTGCTGCCTTAAGATACTTAGAGAATTGTAATCGACATTTCCGAGGTAAGGAAGTCAAATCAGAAAAAAAAATTTACATGGGTGTGTAAATTGTATTTTTCTTATATCATGTGGATGGTTGCTAGTAAAATCAAACTCAAGATTCTAAACATTATAGTCCAGTATTGTATTGAATTGGGGTTTAAGAGAGGAAAGTAGTATTTGCAAAGTATCTATTATGAACCAGTCATTATGACAGTTGCTTGGTATATGTGACCTCATTTAATTATTCCTCAAACCAATAAAATCTGAAAACAATATTACTTAAGATTAGGTATTCTCTTTGTCCCTATGTTACAAAATTAAAAATTAATTTGGCTTCCTGCTTCAAGAAATATGTGCTTGTGGAAGATAAGACTGCAAACCAATAAAAAAAAAAAAAATGCTTACCAAGATTAGCCTGTTTCTCATCAAATTCTTCCTATTCTATGCCTACTAATCCAAAACTATGTCATAAATTGGGATTAATTTCAGCTAGTTCCCTTCCTTGTAAGATCCTTCTTTAAAGTACCAAGCCCAGGTTCTAAAATTCTATGAAGATCATCATCTAATTTCCCAAATAAAGATGCTTCTAAATCTCTATCAAAATGGTGCTCACCCACGCTGAAGAGGATCTAATAAATTATTTTGCCTGTTTTAATGATGGTAATTGAGGAATTCTGTATTATAGCCATTACACAATTTTATTCATTTTATTTTATTCTGATTAGAGACATCATGGTTCAAAAACCTTTTAAGTTACTTACTTAAGATCACAGACATTGCAAGTTGAGAAGCCTGCATTGAAACCATGGTCTTTTGTTTTCCAATGGCCATAATGTTCTCATAATTTGAAATTGGCTTCTTGTAGAAACACTTCTATGTTTGCTTCTTCCTGGCACACATTTTACAGTTTTTCTATTAGATGTAAGATTGGGTAACATAGATTTTTAAATAGCCTTTGGATAGGTGGAACTATTAAGCTACATATTCAGATGTGATATTTGAACAAGTTATCAAAACCAAAAAAAATTCAAAATAAAGATAGGTGTTAATGATTTCAGTGCTTAATATCTATAGAAGATAACTTCTGGCTTTATTTTGTATCTTGGATAACACTCTTTCTTTAAAACATATTTTATATTCTGAAAATTAGTGTCATTTTTGAACATCTGATGATATTAACTGACCTCAGTTTTAAGCTGAGAACTCAGAATAACCTTTTAACTGAAGCTTAGAGCATTCATACAGAGACTCTGAATAACTTCAATTTGTCTTTGAACACAACCTTTGCAGAATGCACACAAAAATGCTCCCAGGCCCCCTTTCTATCCCTTTATCATGGATGAATGACTTAAAGATCACATCATCACAAGCTTCAGAAGCAGCCTTTAACTTTTAACCACTAAAAATCTGCTCAGACTTATATGAAGTATGCAGAATTTCCATTGATTTCAGGGGAAATACATTATTTAAAAATTAAATTTAACAAAAAAGTGAATGAGAGATGGAGCAGATTCAACTGGGCCACTAGGATTCTTCTCCTTCTATCTATGAAAATGTAAACTGTTATTCATATTCCCCAAATGAATGAGAACATACACTGTTTGTCCTTCTCCGATTGACTTATTTCACTCAGCATAATACCCTCCAGTTCCATCCACGTTGAAGCAAATGGTGGGTATTTGTCGTTTCTAATTGCTGGTAAATTGAACACCAATAAAAATTAATTAAAAAAAAAAAAAGAAAATGTAAACTGTTTTTCTTTGATTCTCAGATTTTAGTAACTCAAATGACTTAATTCATATAAAGAATTACTATTGTTAAAATATGTTAATGGTATGTTATATAGAACTGGTCAACAATGTATTCAGCATTCTTTATCTGTAAATATTAAGACTTCTCTAAGTGAGAGAAATTTATTGTGAATATATAAACATGTCCTGTATAATTTTCATAATACAGTAATTCTGGTATTTTTGTTTGTGAATTTCTTTTATTATTTGCTCATACAGTTAAGAGTCTTGCTCTTAAACTGCCTGTGAAAGATTGTTTAAATTTTATTTATTGAATGAATTAAATAGAAAATAGAATATAAAATTAGTGTATTTATATCAATTGAATAAAATATTTGAGAAACAGTGATTAAATGTAGGCCCTTAGCTTTTTATTTTCCTTTTAAGAATCAAGAGAATTTGTCATTTTGTTAGATTTTCATGAAACTCATAATTTAATATGGAACTTTTAATTGAGGGTCAGAATCTAAATATAAGTACTATTTTCCTCGATATTATTAATGTTTTAATGTATTTTCCAGTTGAGTGGAGGCATCAGAGTAAATCAAATCTACAAACAAACAAACATGCAATGATCACTTTAATGTTTTGCAAGAAAAATAAAAGATAAACGCAGGAGGAAAAATAGAAGAGAGAAAAATGTGCAGGAGATGTTATGATTGCTGCATTCTAAAGAAAATGATAGAGTAGATCCAAATTTTAAAGGATGAAACTTCAATAGATATTGTGAATCTTGTTTGTCAATAATGTATTACAGGTCTAATTCTCTTCTTTCTGAATGTAATTTCCCTAAAAGAATAAAACATTTTTATATGTCTGGTACAGCACTGTGCTATTATTCTTATCAATTTAAATTTGTTTTTATTCCATAAATCTGTTATTTAGATATGTGGAATGCTTTTATTGTGATTAAGATAACTTATTGTATTGGAAGTAATAGTTTCACAGCATCATGAAATAACTGAAGATTTAGGAAAGGAAACATTTAAATTCATCATAGGTTATATTATAAAGTATAGTAAGTATCATGAAATCTAAATATGCATCTCTAAGAAAAAAGGTCAGAAAGTTATCCACTTTTTGCAGAATGATATAGGAAATTAATAAACACTTGTATAATTTTCTGGGAAGATAAATCAGTACAAAAAACTCTAGTCATGTGAAGCTGCCAAAGTCTGAATATTTTAATTTTCAAATGATTTATTGTTATCTTCATTAAACCAACTTGAAATGTATATTATCCTTAGTTTTCATGTTAAAAAATTTACACACGTACAAAGTTGCTATGGTTTTCTATTCTAAGTTTTACAAATTTATTTATTGGACCAAGACTTTGTGTTTTTTTATATCATTAATGTACTTGCTTTTCAAGTTAAGCTAACCATTGATACCCATGTTTAACGAATAAAAAATAGTTTTTCTAACCTGTGTTAATGTAATGACTAAGGTTTTTAAAAATATAAATTGTTTTACTTTTATTGTTAAGCTAGTGTTATTGAAAAAAATATGTGCACTTGTGTGTGTGCAAGTGTGTATGTATATGCACACATATTTGCATTTATATTCATATGAATGAACATGTGGGTGAATGGTGTATATATATACATTAATTTCCCCACTAGTTAGAATGACACCTGCATTTCAAATTATTTTTCCAATGTTACATAAAAATAATTTTGTACAAGTATAAATATTATTCTATCCTTCAAAAATATACAATACTTTATCTCGAAAATTGGATTTTTAAAATAATTTTAAAATTATTAGAGACAGAACATGAGCAAGCAGGGGGACAGACAAGGGAGAGAAAGAGGGAGAAGCAGACACCCCACTGAGTGGGGAGCCTGACATGGGGCTCAATCCCAGGACCTTGAGATCAAGACCTGAGCCAAAGGCAGCCACTTAACCAACTGAGCCACCGAGGTGCCCTGGAAAACTTCATTGTTAAGGTGATTTATTTATTTAAATTATAAATGAAACCAATAATATCACATTAAAATGCTTGTGTCTTTTGTATCTTTTACCTTGTAATATTCTCTCGAGATCAGATTATTTTTTATTAGAATATTTAGAAAGTGCATAGAAAGTCCATAGTTTAATATGTTTTTGACATTTTGAAGACAATTAACATATTAATATAATATTGTGAGTTATAGTTTTCAACAAGTGTAAATTACCTTTACTATTCAAATTTAGTAAAAGTTGCCAATACCCACCTGATGTATGCATATCTTATATATCCTACACATGCAAATATATACACACATATTTGTGTATGTTACAATAAAAAGGAAAATATCTCCTTTTAAGTATCCATTGAATATATTTTAAGTGATCATCTCATAATTTTGAAATGACATATTTCATGTGGTAGAAATAATACAACATTCTCAGATCATTTCATTCAATTGATATGTGAATAAGCATTTAAAGGAGAGAAAAAAGTACGTTGTAATTCTAAAGCTGCCTTTAATAAATAAGTGTTGGTTGAAAAGAATGATGAAACTGTAACAAATATGAATGCTATAAAATGATAAAAACAATACAAAGTATTAAACTATTTTGGATACAGACAGGGTTGTGCTTTGTGCTAAATTCACCAGCTTTTTTGTTGCTAAATAAAACATACTATTTTTCATTCCTTTATTTTTTTTCAATTACTCTCATTATATTTACACGATCGGTATATTATATACTTATTATTTTTATTTTAGTCAATTATATTTCTTCTGTTTCATTTTCCACTATTTAACATTTTAAAAGCTGTGGACAGACAATATAGTCCCTAATTAGTAAGATTAGTTTTAGGATATAATTGGATAAGAAAATCCATGGTGATTATAGCAATGCTTGAGATGTGTTCAGGTTTAAGTAAATATTTGCTCTTTATTAATTTTAAGTAAAATAACATTTTATAACATTTATGTACACATTGAATTTAGCTACTTAGTGTGTTGAGCAAACTAAACAGCTAGTGTTTTTATATTTTTTTCTGTATTATGTCTCAAATTTTTATTTAAGTTCTAGTTAGTTAACTTATAGTGTGGGGGCACCTGGGTGGCTCAGTTGGTTTAAGCATCTGCCTTCAGCCCTGGTCATGATCCCAGAGTCCTGGGATAGAGGCCCATCTCAGGATCCCTGCTCAGTGGAGAATCTGTCCCTCCCCCTACTTCTGTGCTCACCCATGCACTCTCTTTCTCTCTCTCTCACTCTCTCTCTCAAATGAATAACCGAAGTCTTAAAAAAATTAATATTGGTTTCAGAAGTAGAGTTCATTGATTCATCACTTATATATAACAGCCAGTGCTCAACACAAGTTCCCTCCTTAATACCTACCACCCACTGAGCCCATCAGCTGCCCACTTCCCCTCCATCAACCCTCGGTTTGTTTTTTATACTTGAGTCTCTTATGATTTGCTTCTCTCTCTCTCTCTTTTTCCCCCCTCTCCTCTATGTTCATCTGTTTTGTTTCTTAAATTCCACATATGGTTGAAATCATATAGTATTTGTTTCTCTCTGACTGACCTTTTTTGCTTAGCATAATACACTCTAGCTCCATCCACATCATGGCAAATGGCAAGATTTCATTCTTTTTGATGGCTGAGGAATAGTGTGTATATATATATATATATATATATATATATATATATATATATATATACATCACATCTTCTTTATCCATTCATCAGTTGGCAGCCATTCAGGTCCTTTCCATAGTTTGGCTTATGTTGATAATGCTTCTATAAACATCAGGACCCTTTCGAATAAGTATTTTTGTATCCCTTCTTTTTTTTTTTTTAAGATTTTATTTATTTGAGAGAGGAGAGACAGAGAGAGAGCACAAGTAGGGGAAGGGGCAGAGGGAGAAGTAGACTCCTCGTTGAATAAAAAATAAAGGAACTAAAAATAATCATGTTTTATTTAGGAATAAAAAAGATGGTGAATTAGGCACAGAGCACAATCTTGTCTGTATCCAACATAGTTTAATACTTTGTATTGCTTTTATCATTTTATAGCATTCATATTTGTTACAATTCTCATCATTCTTTTTAACCAACACTTATTTATTAAAGACAACTTTAGAATTACAAAGTGCTTTTTCTCTCATTTAAATGCTTATTCACATATCAATTGAATGAAATGATCATTTAAATGCTTATTCACATATCAATTGAATGAAATGATCTGGAGAATGTATTATTTCTGCCATATGAAATATGAGATTTTTAAAATATGTTTTTTATTTATTCATGAGAGAGAGAGAGAGAGAGAGAGAGAGAGACAGTGACAGAGACATAGGCAGAGGGAGAAGCAGACTCCATGTAGGGAGCCCGATGTGGGACTCGATCCTGGGACTCCAGGATCATACCCTGAGCCGAAGGCAGATGCTCAACTGCTGAGCCACCAGGCATCCCATAAAATGTTATCTGAAAATTATGAGATGGTCACTTAGAATATATTCAATGGATACTTAAAAGGAGACATTTTTTCCTTTTTATTGTAACATATACAAATATATATGTATATATATTCATGTACAGGATATATAAGATATGCATACACACTTTCAATTGCATATATCAGGGGAATATTTGCAACTTTTCTCCCATTCGGTAAGTTGTTAGTTTCGTTGATTCCTTTTTGTGCACGAGCTTTTTATCTTGATGAAGTCCCAGTAGTTCATTTTAGCTTTTGTTTCCCTTGCCTTTGGAGATGTATCTAATAAGAAGTTGCTAAGGCCTACGTCAAACAGGTTGCTGCCTGTGTTCGTCTCTAGGGTTTTGATGACTTCCTGTCTCACACTTAGATTTTTCATCTATTTTGAATCTATTTTTGTGGATGGTCTAAGAAAGGGGCCTAGTTTCATTCTTCTGCATGTTGCTGTCCAGTTTTCCAACAACATTTGTTGAAGAGACGATCTTTCTTCCATTGGATATTCTTTCTTGCTTTGTCAAAGATAAGTTGACCATAGAGTTATGGGTCTATTTCTGAGTTTTCCATTATGTTCCATTGATTGATGTGTCTGTTTTTGTGCCAGTATCATAATGTCTCGATGACTACAAGCCTTGTAATATAGCTTGAAGTCTGCAATCATGATGCTTCCAGCTTTGCTTTTCTTTTTCAGGATTGCTTTGACTATTCTGGGTCTTTTGTGGTTCCATACAAATTTTACGATTGTTTGTTCAAGCTCTGTGAAAAATACTGGTGATATTTTGATAGGGATTGAATTAAATGTGTAGATTGCTTTGGGTAGTACAGACATTTTAACAATATTTGTTCTTCCAATCCATGGGCATGGAATATTTTTCCATTTCTTTTTGTCATCTTCAGTTTCTTTCATAAAGATTTTATAGTTTTCAGAGTACAGGTCTTTTACTTCTTTGGTTAGTTTTAGTCCTAGGTATCTTATAATTTTTGGTACAATTATAAATGGGATTGTTTTCTTAATTTTTCTTTCTTCTGCTTCATTATTAGTATATAGATATGCAATAGATTTCTGTACATTGATTTTATATCCTGTGAATGCTGAATTTGTGTGTCAGTTCTAGCAATTTTTTTTTGGTGGAGCCTTTAAGCTTTTCTACAGAGGATATCATGTCCTATACAAATAGTGAAGATTTTATTTCTTCCTTGCTGTTTTGGATGTCTTTTATTTCTTTTTGTTGTCTGATTTTTCAGGCTAGAACTTTCAGTACTATGTTAAATAGCAATGGTGAAAGTGGATATCCTTGTCTTGTTCCTGACCATAGAGGAACAGCTCTCAGTTTTTCCCCATTGAGGATGACATCTGCTGTGGGTTTTTCATATATGGTCTTTATGATGTTGAGGTATATTTCCTCTATCCCCAATTTGTTGAGGGTATTTATCAAGAATGGGTGCTGTATTTTGTCAAATGCTGTTAACATGATTTGTCTTCCTTCATAGGTTAGGGATTTCTTTACCCTTGCTCCTTTCAGGAGTCTTTTCTTATCTGTATTTTATAAATTTTACTATGATATTTCTTGGTGTTGGCTGGCTTTTTTTTTTATTTTGATGGGAGTTCTCTGTGCCTCCTAGATTTGAATGTCTATTTCTTTTCCCAGAATAGGGAAGTTTTCAACTATAATTTGCTCAAATAAACCTTTTGCCCTTTTCCCCTCTCTCTTTTTCTTTTGGGATTCCTCTGATACAAATGTTATTAGGCTTTATGGAGTCACTGAGTTCCCAAAGTCTACATTTCTGATCCAATAATTTCCTTTTGCTCTTCTTTTCAGCCTCATTATTTTCCATAACTTGATCTTTTATGTCACTTAATCATTCCTCTGCTTCTTCTGTCCTTGTGGTTATTACATCCAGTCAGTTTTGCATCTCGATTATACATTTTTTTTTAATTTTGGCCTAATTCTTAGGTCTTTTATCTCTGCAGTTAGGGTCTCTTTGGTTTCTTTTATGCTTTTCTCAAGTCCAGCTGTATCCTTATGATTGTTGTTTTAGATTCTAGCTCAGGCATATTGCTTATATCTATTTTGATTAGCTTCCTAGCCATGACCTCTGCTCAGTCTTCCTTTTGGGATGAATTCCTCCATCTTGGCATTTTGTCTAGGTTTCTGTCTTTTGTGTATTAGGAAAGCCTGTGACTGGTTCTATTTCCACTAGAGCTTAAGCCTTGCAGCTCTCTATGATCAGGAGACCTGGTAGGTGAGATGGGATTGTGCTGGTCTTCGGTGAGAGGGGCCTACTGCTACTCTGGCTCTCAATCATACTTTACCTAATAATAAAAAAGGCACCTGCAGGGCATAGGGACCAGAGCTTGGTGTAAGTGGCTCAGGCCTTTAATGTATGCACAGTGCTGCTCATTGAAGTCCATCCATGCTGATGGAAGGGGTGAACAATGGCAATGGCCTGCTCTCTTCCCCCAGAGAGGAGGGTGTGATCCTGCCTCTGTTCAGGAAGCTCACAGAAGAGCTTCTGTCCCAGGCTTCTGTCAAATCCCTGCCTTCACCCTGTTTGTGTCCACAATGTCTGCCCAGCAGGGGAATAACTCTCCTGTATTTTTATCTCAGGCATGCAGCTGGGTTTCACAACTCCAAATTTTACAGAGCTATCTGGTGTAGACCCATGCTCATCCTCTGGGGGAGCATCTCACAGCTCTGTGGCTGGTACTGGTTTGTTCCAGAAAAGCAGTTATTTGAATGTACAGGAACTTTGAGTTTATGATAAAGCATCACAGAAAGCTGGCTACCAGGTTAGCTGCCCTCAACAGACATCACTGCTCATCTGCTAATTAATGCGGCAGCTGAATGGTTCCCACTGCCTCTTTTGTCCTGTGAGAGGAAATGTCACCTCTCTTAAGTGCACTCCAAGAAGGGGAACTATCTGTCTCATTATGACCCAGGGGATCCTCAGAGCACACTGTCCACTCCTTCTCCACAGGAGCACTGCTACACTCACCAAGCTTGACCCTGCCAATGGTGTGGACTTCTAAAACTTCAGACGTTCAGGTCCTTTACTTGAAAAATCTTGCAATAATCAACCTCTTCTTTTTCACCAGTCAATGTCATCGGGAAAGTGTTTTCCTTGTGCAGTACCTTGCATTCTGCTTTATCTTTCTCTCCCCCTCTCTGCCTTCCATCTCCATGATCAGCTCCCTCCCCTCTGCAGCACCCATGAGTCTTTTTTCCCCTAAGTCACATCACCACAGCTCCTGCCTTCCACAAAGTGGCCTCTTTTCTCCCTGTTAGTTGTGGAATGTGTTCTCTTAATCCTCAGATCAATTTCCTGAGTGTTTAGAATGATTTGTTAATTATTTAGCTGAGTCAGAGGAACAAGGCAAGCATAAAGCCATCCTGTTACTCTACCACCTTAACTCCTCCTCCTGATTAAATATCCTTTAAGCGACTGTGATATATGCAGAATCTTCTTATCTTGAATTCATATCCTGTGAGAATATGAATTGTTTAGCCTTTATGAATTAAAACCAATTTGAATGAAATGGGAATTGATTTGTACCTTAAATTTTTATAATCACAATTCTATACATACATATACATACACACACACACACATACACACACACATGTAAAATATATATACAATGTTAGGAGCCCATTTGGGCTTGTTCCTTTGTAAGTAATTAGGATTTCATGTCCATAAAATAGAGTTTAGAGTTTTAAAGTTTATATTTTAAAATATATGTTTATATTTTATAATATCAATAATATATTATATGTTATATATAATATGATAATTAAGTTGAGATTTAGAGTCAGAATTTATGTGCATTATTAATAATAAAAACTTATATTTTTATTCAAAATCATTGGAGATTTTTTGGCATTAGCCTTTTGTTAATAATTGTCTCTTGCATGGAAAATCTTATGTTTAGACTAGGGCTTTTTACAGAATTAGGTCATTGATGATGATGATGATGATGATCACGATGATGACTATCTTATACCCATTCAGGTTTTTTGTTTGTTTGTTTGTTTGTTTTGCGTGAGTCTTTTTTCAGAAATGGTAATTATCTGTAATTTGGAACTTTTACTCTTTGCATTAAATAAAATGAATTTTGACTTTTAAAGTGACAGGTACCTTTCTGTTATTTTATCCATCATTATTTTTATTTTATTTCTACGGCACCCCTGATATCAGCAGAGCTTCCTATGTTTGTTTATATATTGCTGATTTAATTTTACACTGAAACCTCCTTGTCAATAAGACTTAAAATGTTGATAATGTAATGACACAATTAATAATTTTTCTTTATATGATGAAAATTCCCATCATCTTAGTCTTTTATTTCCCTATATCCTTTTGATTTTTAAAAGTATTTGTTGCTATAGTAAGCTCAGAGATACTTTTGTAAATGTATATCTCACTGATGTATGCATAAAAAGAGCTTGTGCATCAGTCTTCCTTTTTTTTTTTTTTTTTTTTTTGGTTAGCCAAGGAATTAGCTGAATGACTATATTTAATAAAATAATAAAAACTGTATTTTTCAGTCATAGAATATTGTGTGGTATGCTCTCAGTAGTTTAGGCAAGCTAAAGAGATGTGTGTCTCTCCATCTTCTGTTAGTTGATGATAAGTAAAATTTTAACTCTCAGTCACATCCATCTGCTTTTATGAAACGATCCAGATTTCACAGCCAGGCCTAGACATTTTTCCTGCAGGCCTCTCTGTGTGCATATTGAATAATCAATTGTATCCTCTAAGCAAACAGACCAATGACTAACTATTATTGGACACTTGTGAGTGGAAGTTTTATATTTCTGTGAATTACTTAAAATTATGTGGAAAATGTATTGCAAGAAATTGCCAACATGTGTGACAATCACCCCCAAATACATTATTTTATGATATCTGGGTTTCTTTCTGTAATTTTGAAGATGATTGCTTGACATATGAGAATAGGTGATCTATAAACTTCTCCCTGACTTATGTGATTGATATATTGAATTCCTCTTGTAACTTTTACCCTTTGCATTAAATAAAATGAATTTTGACTTTTAAAGTGACAGGTAAGCTGGTAGTTACACATTTTTAGTTTGGAAAATCTATAAAGAGAAAAAAGTAAATTATGTGTTACAAAAAGAGAAAATGTCATATGTTTAGTCTAGGACTAAATCTATTAGCAAATAGTGAGGATTTAATAGAAGAAGCCAATGCTTTTGAAATATAGAATCTCTAAGGTGACAGAATGATCCATTACATTGTGATAAAATGAGAAATATTAATATAATTTTCTCTGTTAAATGCTTTCTCACTTCTACTATCCTTAGTCTTTAATATATTCCATTTCTTCTCTTTGTCCCCTCTCAGCCTTGCTTTTTCATAAGCTCAGTGTTGCAATTTTATATATTCTTTCTCTTTTACACTTTTCTTATCTTGAAAAAAAGCAATGTATAATCAGGGATTCTTAACAGGAAAAAAAATACCCGGCTATACATTATTGTGCTAACAGATTAGTGTGCTACTAGAATATCATTCTTAGATACGCTTCTGAAAGACAAATTCAAACACCTAGCTGAGGGTCCCCTTTTCAGTGCTTAGTAACTTGCATCCAATACTGGTATAATGAATTGCAGGTTTATTTGCTACCCTGACATATATCTCTGCCATGCAGAGTAATGGGGTATTGATAAAACTATAACCCCTAGAATGTATTCCTTCCAGGATATTCATCTTTTTGTTTTCTGCCCAGAGTATTGTTTGGGACTATAATTTCCAGCTTATAACAATTCTAGTTCCCTATCACATATATACGCTACATAAATATCACTTTATACTCTTCTGCTAGGTGTCTTTAGAAGAATGTAGGATGAGAGGCATTTGAAATTATGGGGATATGTTTCTTTTTTTGGGGGGGGGATATGTTTCTTAATAATTATTTTAGTGGATGGCTGAGAGAGTATATGAGGAAATTTTGCATACTCATCTAGCAGTAATCCATCATGCTCTTCTTGTTAAGTTCATGATATTGTGTGTACAGCACACAAAACTCTAGAGAGAAGTTTATTAATCTAGATAAATCTGATGAATATAGAAAATATGTAGGATTTAAATTTTTTAAAAAGATTTTATTTATTTATTCGTAAGAGACATGGGGCGGGGGGGGGGGAGGGCTGCAGAGACACAGGCAGAGGGAGAAGCAGGCTCCATGCAGGGAGGCTGACGTGGGACTCGATCCCAGGTCTCCAGGATCAGGCCCTGGGCTGAAGGCACTGCTAAACCGCAGAGCCACTGGGGCTGCCCTAAAATATTTTTTAATATTAGAAATTTTCTTAACAGTTGTCTATTTGAATAGCAAATAAATTCCGTTTTTAGGCAGCAGTGTGAAAATATACAACTCTATAAAATATCTTAGTGTTTTTGAAAAACTTTGACTACTAATATGAAGAAATTAAAAGTTCTAAGAGAGGAATAATTGTGAATGTTTAATACATGTAAGGAGAGGAGTGATTAATGATAATAAAAAAATTTAAGAATTGAAGCAACCAATAAAATCTTAGAAAATTATGAGCAAAAAAAAAAAAAGGCAATTTTCCTTTCTGTATAATCGTGGGACATCCAGCCTTGTGTGTATGTAAAGGGAAATTTTAACTTGTATCAGTGGTCATTCCCTATTTGAACTATTCTACTACATTATTTTTTAGAATAATGCCCTACTATATATTTATCTTTAAGAGGTTTTTTTTTTTCCTTTTTAGTTCCTTTTAGACACATAGCTACTCAGCCATCTATTTAATTCTACTCAGTTGTCACCTTAATCTTTAATTTGAAATGTTATATATATTTTATTTCTATTTTATTTGTGTGTAGGAAATACTCTGAAAAAAACAGTTATATTTAACACACACACTAATTCAGATAATATAATAAATTCTATATATATTACAGAATATTTGAATTTATAGATATTTGGTGATATTACTTTTACAGTTCTAAATATTATTGCTGTATCACAAAGCTTTTCTGGTCATATAAGGGAATGGCTTGAATAAGGCTACAATATGAAATATAACATGTTCTCACACTATATAAAAATATCAATTATATTACGTGTGACTTGTATTGCCATGTTGAAACAAGAGGAAAGAGAAGTAATAAAGATTTTCATCAGGAATTTTTTTCCCAAACAAAACTCGTTCCTTTTTCTGTTGTATAACAGAAATATAAAATATTTATGTATATATTTATGTGTTTTCAGGAGTATTTTTAATAAAAATGACAGGAGAAAGATTAAAAACATTCATTGTGTTAATATTCTATTTAAAATTTAATTGACAAAATTTAACTTCTGTTTATATTATTTTAATTTTAATAGTTGTGAAGAACACGTGAAATAATATTGTTTTGAGTTCTTTATCCTAATGTCAATTTTCTGCGCAGTAATGGTGCATAATCAGTCAACAATATTTTAGAAAGTTACAAAACAGTTATCAATTCTTTTCCACTCGTGTGAGGGCTTTTGTGTTTTGTTTTTTCTTCCACACCTGGAGGATTCAGATGGTATATTCTTCAACATTAGTAGAAAGACCTTCTGGAGAAGGGAGATTCAAATTTGTATTGGCTATTATTGCTCTGTTTTCTTAAATAAAAGCTTGCTGTGATCCTCTGATGAAGTAAGATTTCTATTCAGTCAAAGAAAAAAAGGTTTGGAGTCAGGGTGAGAAGAAGATTAAAAATGGAAGCTTCAAGGCAGTTTTCTCGAGCGTACTTGTGGAAAGATAGACTTGTCCAACATATTGTGTGTGCTTATTGATTATTATTTCATCCGGAGCTTATTTTCAGTGGATTTGTTCCAAGTTTTTCTTTGCTTTTCTTTTTAAATCATATGTTAGCAGTTGTCTTTCACATTTGCTTGCTGAAGTTTTCTGCTAGTTTATTTTTACAACTTCTTGAGATGTTCTTTATGTCCCAGATTTTTTTATTTTGGTTTTCGTTTTTCCTGGACTCAAAACAGTGAATTTTCTGGGAAATCTTACTTGGGCTTTTGGTTTTACCTGGACAACTGAATTTTCTCGGAAGACTTGCTTGTGCTTGTGTTTACTGAAGCATATATACTTTTTTCTACGTGTCTAGGGGGAAATTGTAGCACTTCAATATTTGGTGAGCATCGTGAGTAAGGCATTCCTCTTTACTCTTTCTACAACATTTAAGATGACAACTAGTAAGGAATGTGATATAAAATGTTTTTTTTTTTTTCTTAGAATGATATTGGTTAAAATAACCTGATAGAAGTCAAAGGGTACTCAAAGATTCCTATCTATATAAGTGCTTCTATTCCCAAACAATATTTACAGATGTTATTTTATTTCCTCATTATAATAACCATGTTAAGTTGGTGGAGTTAGAAATGATAACATTATCTATGTTTAAAAGACAAGGAAACCGAGTCAGGAAACAGTAGAAAGGATTTCTGAGGCTAGCTGAGCAGCTTAATGCAAGGATTTGATAACAATATACATCTCTACTTCCTAAATAACTCTGATGTAGTTGTAGATGCCCTTATAGACTCAGTAGTAATAACCAATTGAAGAAAAATATTAAGTTTAAGAACTGTTCTAAAAATGTGTATGCATTTTAATCCCATTTAGAAGGCAGTCAATTGGGGACTGCTCTTTTTTTTTTTTTTAAAGATTTTATGTATTTATTCATGAGAGACACAAAGAGAGAGAGAGAAAAAAGAGAGAGAGAGAGAGGCAGAGACACAGGCAGAGGGAGAAGCAGGCCCCATGCAGGGAGCCCGACGTGGGACTCGATCCCAGGTCTCCAGGATCATGCCCTGGAGAAGGCAGGTGCTCAACCACTGACCCACCCAGGTGTCCCGAGGGCTGCTCTTTTTGAAAGAAAATTCCTCTTTAAGAAAGTATTGACTAGAAATAGTAAAAAAACATTAAAGAAATGTATAATTTCGTGCCAAAGTTTTCCAGTTATTTGTTATTTTTTTCCCCATGGGGAAAGATGCAGAGAAAAACAAAAACAAAAACAAAACAAAAAAACTTCATTTCTAAGGAATTTAAGAGAGCTATCCTAGTTCTTCCACTTATAAGGATGCACTGGGTGCTTTGTGGGGCTGGTGGGTGCTGGGAAAGGAAGGGGAAAATGTATGTGTGTTTCAGGGCCGCGGGAACTAAGGCTGCCCCTGGAAAGGAAAGGGAAATGAGTCCTAAGTGGAAGAACCTAAGCTGGGTCCTTCAGAGTCTCAGCTCCAAGGATCTCTCAGCTGCTCTGGGACAGAAGGCCGTCTGTAAACCAAAGGGCAGAAAGGTTCCAATCCTAGGTCACCATGACTTTTCCTATCTTACTTCTTCCTGCAATTTTCCCCAAACTCTGGGCTGGAACCAAGAAGGAGTTTAGAGTTCTCTCTTGCCTTGATGGCTTCTCAAAGACATCCTAAAATACCTGAGGAGGGATGTGAAGAGCGGCTAGAGATTTAGAAAGAGATTCTACAACTAGAATCCTTTATTTCCCACTCCTCTTCACTAATTTTTTTCTTATCCCCCTCCTCCCCCATCTGGCAACCATCATTTTAATTTAGTCTTAGTAAGTAAACTCATAGGAATTTGGACAAAGCTTATTAGCAGATAGTTAGCAATGTTTAAATTTCCTATTTGGTTTTTTACAAAGAACATTTTCTATGTTGGGGTTTCCTATCTTTTCATCCATTATGCATGCCTTTCCTTACCTTTCTACCTTCCTGAGCATAGTTCTAATAATTGCTTTGTATTCGTTTTCTGATCCTTGAAATATCTGTGTCATCTTGGGAATGACCATTGCCATTTCCCTAAAGAACATTACACTGTTTACTTTGTGTGTGTTTATGTGTGTGTGTGTTGCGTAATTTTGGTCTGAAGACTAAATATCATTGATGTTATATGTTAGACCCTTGATTCTGGTACAGTCCTCTGAGGAATTATTTTCTTATTATCTTCAAGTAGTATTTCTTTTTTTTTAAATGCCATGTAACATTATATTAGTTTCAGTTATACAGCATAATGATTGAGATTTGTATATATTGAGAAATGGTCTCCATAATACGTCTAGTTAGCACCCATTCCCATACATAGTTATAATTTTTTCTTGTGATGATAACTTTTAAGATTTACTTCCTTAAAAATTTTCAAATATGCAATACTTTACTATTAACTAAATTATTGACTATAACTATTAACCATCATCATGCTATACAATATATCCCATAATTTGTTTATTTGATAACTGGAAGTTATACCTTTTGATTCCCTTCACCAATTTTGCCTACTCCATCCTCCTTACCTCTGATAAATACCAATCTCTTCTCTGTATCTGTGAGTTCATTGTTTTATTTTGTTTTGTTTGTTTTGGGGTTTTGTTTTAGATTCCATATGTGAGATTATATGGTGTTTGTCTTTCTCTGTCTGACTTATTTTTTTTTTTTGTCTGACTTATTTTTCTTAGCATAATGCCCTCAAGGTCTGTTCATGTTATTGTACATGGTAAGATTTTATTCTCCTTTATGAGTAAATAATACTCCATTAGCTAGCTAACTGGCTAGATGAATGAATGAATAAAGAAAATGTGGTGTAAACATAATACAATTGATCTATCAATGGACACTATAAAGAAGATCCTTCCATATCTTGGTTATTGTAAACAAGCCAATTATGTAAACAACAATGTTGACATCTTGTTGGTTTGTTTTACAAAACAGTTAACTTGGTTGGGATAAAATTGAATACTCTGTGTCTTCATGGTGGTTGGCAGGTTAAATATCAATTCAGGTTTTTTGTTTTGTTTTGATTTGTTTTCCTTAGCTGCAAATTGTTTTGAGTTGGATCCACTCATGGATTGAGGATTCAGCTGGAAACTTTGGCTGTGTATGAACAGAATTGGTGTTTCTACATGTGTTTCTACTTTCCAGCGTCCTCCCTCATTTTTCTATAGTTATACTTTCCCATTCTCTGTCTTCTAGTTCTTCAGGTTAAAAATACTGCAGTACTGCAGTTTTCTATGAGGAATTTAGCCACTGCATGACATCCTGTGACCATAGATTTCCCTCAGGCTAAAGCCATAAAAATGGGAAAATCCCTCTATGCTGATCCCTTTTTACAGTTCTCTACTTCCTGAAAAAAATAATTTTTCTTTTCTTTCTTTTCTTTTCTTTTCGTTTCTTTTCTTTTCTTCTTTCTTTTCTTTTCTTTCTTTTTTTATCTTTTCTTTTCTTTCTTCTTTTTTCTCTTCTTTCTTTTTCTTCTTCTTCTTCTTCTTCTTCTTCTTCTTCTTCTTCTTCTTTTCTTCTTTCTTCGTTCTTCTTCGTCTTCAACTTTGCATGTTCTTTAGTATCGCCCAGAGATTATCCTTCTTATCAGTGGGGAGGTGAGGCTGTTGGTTTACAGAGGCATAGTGGAAGTAAAATTATTTACATTTTAATTTTACATTTTTTATAGCAAACTAATACATTTCCCTTCTTTTAGACTGAAGGCTGTACGCTTATAACTATGATTAATTTATACAGTGCAATAGAATATAATTGGTTAACCCATTTTCCAAACTAAATCCAGTAATTATTTGAAAATGTTAAATCTGTTGTAAAGCTATTATTCATATGGAAGCCTTTTTGGATGAAGCTTTTTAATAGAAATCAAATATATGTTTTAGATTTAGGGAATGCATTTAGAGATCATTAAAATGTGATAAAAATCAGAGGCAAAAATTGTAATGGTATATAGGTCATAATGATTACTGCCCTTCTCCCGGTAACTATTTTAATTTTCATTAGAGATTCATCCTTTTTCCATATAGCCTATGTGGCTTAGGAAAATGGAATTCTTCCTATGATTTAGGTCTAAGCTATTTAGTGTAATTCCATCAGTAATGCTTATTAAATCTATAGGGGGCCTGTAACCCAACTCAATCTGATGAATTTTAAGAGATATATGCTGGAAAATTCCAGGGTTACATGATTGCTAATTTCCTGGTCGAACAGTGTGCATCCAGACATATGATGGGTATGGCTGGTGTTACTACAGCTATGTGTTCACTGTCAGAGATTATAATCTTAGGATAAAGCAGGCAACCCAGATGAAAGAATAGAAGACATAAAGAAGCTGGATTCTTACAGATGTTATTGAGGTCTTGGCTCAAATATACATGGCGCATTAGCATGTCTTCCCAGAACATTCTTTGTATATCAGGTACTATGTCTCTTTTATTGTTTCAAACAACTTCAGGTTTTGTTGTTGCAGTTATAGATCACAACATAATGTATTTTCATGAACACAAGCTTTCTTAGGAGGTGAAGACAGCAATACTATATTCTGTTTTACTGTATTTCTACGTACCCAAGTGCTTTTCTGAAATATACAACAGTTACTTTGATTATAGAAAGACAGATTATTTTACCTTTGCCTATGTATTCTTCTCCCCTAACATAATTTGCATTTTTTACTTCTATATTACCACAGCTAATTACATTCCCAGCCATTAGAATGTATGTTTTCTAGATATGGTAAACTGAATTTTTTGTTCACAAATAGTTCTTCATTTGTGGGAAGATTACACACCAATACCCCTTGAACTTACTCTTAGTTATGTGACTTCCTTTGGCCCAGAAAGTATCAGGTGAAGTATGATCTCTCAATTCCAAGCAGAACTTTTCAGAGCCAAAGTTTGCCTTGCTGTGATGCTTGTTTCTGGTGTCTGTGATCATGGCAGCAGCATGTGTGCAGATGGGATCACCCTCAGCCTAAGTCACTGATTGACACATATGAGCAGATGTTCCCTTGCCAAATTATGATAGCATGCAACATAAACAAAAATAAACTTGGCTATGTTAACCAATTATATTTTGGGCTGTATGCTACCCCAGTAGCCTATCATGACAGAAACATGATAAAGAACCAAAAACTCCCAGGTGAGACTCTGGTGAAGGGTTACCTGAACACTAAGATACTATTGGACTAAGATACTATTGGCTATTGGACAGTGCCCATTTTTATGCACAATGCCCATTTTTATTAATCAGATGTTAAAAATAATAATGTGTGTTGTACCATATAAACCATTCAAAATCAGTAACAACATAGAAAATAACATGTTTTTATTTGTGATGATTGTGGCCACTCAAATCTATTTCTTCTGATAATTGTTCAATTTATTCATGACAATTATGCTGTAGCAGGGGTTTTCAGAAACATATTTTACATAGGAGGGAGAAAATGTTAGGTTGTAATTGTAATGAAATAGCATGTTTCAGAGAGCCCAGCTTTTCATACATCTGATATTGAGGCTTCATCCACACTTTTAAAAATTAATTGTTGTAGTTTGGACACAAAATTAGGTTATAGGATCTTGACAATCTTGCTTTACCTACTTGCTTTACCTACTAAAGGTTTAAGACACACAAAGAATTAGCAGATGCAGAACTGCGATAATAAAATCCTCAATTAAGTTCATTAACCATTAGGCTTTGTCTTGATGCCATCATGTTTGCTTAATAAAATTTTATTAATTAATCATATATAAATGTGTGTTTTATCAGTTGCTGAAATAACCGCACAACACACATATACATCACACATCACACATATGTACCTGTATACTCTCTTCTGAAAACTGACCAGCCATATGAGATATTTAAGATGTGTCTTCTCAGAAGTCCTACTACCTCTATTCAGAGCAAAGAATTTAAAATATGTGAGAAATTAAGGCAAAAGATAATTCAGATAAAAATGCCTCTACTTGCAAACATAGACTATATTAGAGTACAGGCAAATATAGTCAGTTTCACTTAAGAGCCAGGATTTCAGAGATACAAGTGTAACAAGCAAACTATCATTAATATCTGAGGAATTACCTGGGATCCTGTGGCAATACATACTGAGTAGCCAGCCGGGCATTACCTGTTGTTGTCAAGGTAACAAGGACTCTAAAATTCTTCCTAACAGACTCCTTTTATTTTTTTTTTAATTTTTTTTCTTTTTTTTTTCAGACTCCTTTTAGATTATAAAACACACATAGTGTACCTGCTACTACTCACACTAAGGTGAATGTCTTGATGTTATGCATAAGAGGGCTAATCAGTAAAATAAATTTATTGAAAGAGAACTAATAAAGAACTCCATAAAGTGGTACAGTTTTAGTAAATGTTCTGTGGTCTCTGGTGAAGCTACAGGTCCATAGTAGAAATTGAGTAGAAGTTTGATCACAGCTGTTAGTTAAATCAGTGGGGTCAATGAGTATCTTTTTAGTGTATCTTCAGTTCCTTCTAAGTTAAAACATGTCATGTATAACATTTTCTTTCTTATTCATTTCTTTATTTTTTCTGGAGTTAAACTTTTCCCTTGCATGCACTTTGTTTTATTAACAAAATTTCCATTGTTATTTCAGCAGATCTGCCTAATACCTATCAATAGTTTCAAAATGCTCATATAGTTGTGTAATTTCCACTTTTTTTTTTTCCTTTCTCCCCTTCCCTCTCAGAACCCTGGTTCATTCTGCTTTAATTTGTATTCTGGCCTGATGCACTGCTAATGCCATGAGACTATCTTCTCTTCTGAAGATATTTATTTATTTATTTATTTATTTATTTATTTATTTATTTAACAGAGAGAGAGGAGAGAGAGAGAGAGCACAAGAGCAGGAGGAGGGACAGAAGGGGAGAGAGAAAATCTCAAGCAGACTCCCAGCTAAGGGCAGAGCTGAGATGGGGCTGGATCTGATGACCCTGAGATCATGACCTGAGCTGAAACCAAGAGAGACACTCAGGGACTGAGCCACCTAGGCACCCCTAGACTGCCCTTTCATTTTGGGAATTTCTATTCACACTGTCATCTGTTGGAATTCTTGTTTGCTAGGTAGCTTAAGGTATTTTGTTGGGATTAATTGTTTGATGAATCATAGTCTCTCTTAGATTCGAGAAAGAGGGCAAGGGAAGTCAGTTTTCTAATACTTTCTTCTATAAAAGGCTTTATTTTATATGGTCACCTTGTTAGTGGTTTCCTGGTATAATGGGATAGGAACAGTGGCCCCCCAAAATATGTCAGTATCCTAATTGCTCTAACCAGTGAATATAATTTTTTTTAAGAAAACAAATCTTTGCAGATATAACTAAGTTAAGGATCTAGAGATGAGATCATCTGGGGTTTGATGGGTCCCTAAATTTAATGACAAGTGTCCTTGTAAGTGGATAGTATTTTGAGACTTGCATCACAGACACAGAGGGCAGAAGCCCATGTGAAGATGGAAGCAGAGATTAGACCCATTAAGTCCCTGCCAACAATGCCTCCAGGATTCTCCCCTAGAGCCATAGGAAGGGGACAGCCCGGGTGGCTCAGCGGTTTAGCACCACCTTCAGCCCAGGGCGTGATCCTGGAGACCCAGGATTGAGTCTCACGTCAGGCTCCCTGCATGGAGCCTGCTTCTCCCTCTGCCTGTGTCTCTGCCTCTCTCTGTCTCTCATGAATAAATAAATAAAACCTTAAAAAGAAAAAAAAAAAAAAAAAGGAAGGAGTGCATCCCTGACAACTTGACTTCAGATTTCTGGCCTCCATGAATTGTGAAAAATAAATTTCTTTTGTTTTGAACAATTAGATTTGTAGAGTTTTCTTATGCAACACTAGGAAACTAATATAGTTGGAAAAAATTTTACGTAGCCAGTGTCTTTAACCAGGATTGTATTTCAAATTATTTCTTTTCATTGTACTAGTATTCAGCATCGTGTTTGGAATACTTAAGCCAAGTCTGTATTTCAATAATTTGTTTGTAACAAATTTTGGTGTTTTTCTCTAAAAGCTTTAAGATGTGTTCTAAATCCTTCATGTTTAGAAATTTCATACTGATAATTTGATATTACTATTATTATCATTATCATTACTGTACATTGAGATTGCCACTCAGTAGAACCAGAAGATGTGTCCTTCGGTTCTGGTAAGTTTTTTGTTTGTTTTAATACATTATTTTTTCCTATTCCTTTTTCCTATCATTATTATCTGATTTTTAGACCTGATTCCCAATTATCTCTTTGTTTCTTTCTCTCTCTTTTTTAACCTTTTTTACCTATTATTATCTTTTATTTGAAATTTTAGGACATTGAGTTTTTTCTATCACATTTGATATTTTTAAATTCTTACCATTCTATTTTTATATTTTAAGAGCACTTGTTCTATATTTTTAATAGCTCACAGTTATCTGTTCTATGTGAATATTTTCTATTAGAGTTCTAAAATATGAAACAGATTTTAGCAGTTTTTTCCTCCTATTCTATTTGTGGTCATCAGAGTTCTGCTGGTAATTATTTTGGTCTCTCTTTACTACTGAAAGATTCCCGCTTATGTCTTCTATTGGCTTTTTAGTCAAATTTACTTGGAAATTCTGTTTAGGGCTCATCAACAGTTGGGCTATTCTACCAATTTATAAATGATGATCAGTTAGTGGTCTATATCATAAATGAAAATTCATATGGGGCACCTAGGTGGCTCAGTGTTCAGCTCAGGTCTTTATCCCAGCATCCTGGGATCCAGCCCTGTGTCAGGCTCCCTGCTCATTGGGGAGTCTGCTTCTTCCCCTTCCCTTCCTCCACCCACTCCCCCTGCTTGTACGCTCTCTCTCTCTCTCTCCTAAACTAAATTAAAAATAAAAAAAAAAGTGGAATCCACATGTGTCAATATCTAGAGGTCTTCCCTGAGGCAGCTTAGTTTTTCCCAGGAATAAACCTTCCAAATGTTGCAAGTATTGGTCTGAGTTGCAGGCATTTTGTAAGCCAGGCTAAAAGAAGAAGCTCGGTTATCCATTTCTTAGGGTGATTTTTTTTCCAGTTTTAAAATTTTATGTTTCACACCCACTTATTGCTTCCCCTAGAGAAATCAAGCTGCAAGTGTTGCAGAAAGTTAGGGAAATAGCAGGTTGAAAGTTGGAGGAGAAGAATTTCATAATTCTAATCCATATGAATGCTGATTTTCCTACTTTCCTCATCCCCCTGGCATCTCATGCCACAAACTTTGGAGCCTCTGAAAGTTTCTACTGGTCAATTTGATCTGATTTTCTTCTGGGGTCTGCTCTATAAGAATCAATGTTTAATTCATATTGTTCATATTCTCTGATAAGTTATCAACATTATTCTGTTCTGTCAAGGGCAACTTGTATCTCATCCATTGTGGAATTCTCAGTGCCCAGAACACTTTTTGAGCATAGCAGATTATAATGCACAATGAACTGTTACTATATAAAATACTATAGTCCATACGTGTTTATTTATTTTTAATGAGGTCAAATGGACCTATAACACTATATGCGTTTCAGGTTACAACATAATGATTTGATATTTGTGTACACCGGGAAAAGATCACCATAGTAAATCTAGGTACCATCTGTCAGCATACATAGTTACAAATTGTTTTTGTGATGAAAACCTTTAATATTTACTTTCTTAGAAACTTTTAAAATACACATTAGAATATTATTAACTGTAGTTCCCATACTGTACATTAAATCTCCATGACTTATGCATTTTGTAACTCCCAATTTGATATAACTTCTAATTATTTGATTCCTTTCTTTTATATATATGTATATATTATGCATATATATGTATAGATGTATAGATTATACATCTATTTATATGTAATATGTGTATATATATATTATATATAGTATATGTAGAGTATGGTATATATAGTATACAAATTGGAGTTCAATTTGCCAACATATAGTATAACACCCAGTGCTCATCCCATCAAGTGCTCCCCTCAGCTTTGATTCCCTTATATTTCACATACCGCATACACATGTCCTTCTTCTGGCAGCCACCAATCTGTTCTCTGTATCTATGAGCTTATTTATTTTTTTTTTTTTTTGGTTTGTTTTGTTGTTTTGTTTTGATTTATCTTTTTGTTTGTATTATTACCCACATAAGTGAAATCATGTGGCATTTATCTTTCTCTGTATGACTTATTTCACTTAGCATAATGCCCTCAAATGTCCATGCATGTTGTTGCAAGTAGCAAATGTCCATTCTTTTTTATGGCTTAGTAGTAGTTCCTTATATTTGTGTTTCTATGAGTGTGTATGTGTATCCGTTTCTTTATCTATTTATTCATCAATGGGTAGTTAGGTTGTTTCCATATCCTGGCTATTGTACATAGTGCTGCAATGAATATGGGGGCACATATACCTCTTCAAGTTAGTGTTTTTATTTTCTTTGGATAAATATCCAGAAGTGGAATTGCTGGGTCATAAGGTAGTTCTAGTTTTAATTTTTTGAGGAAGTTCCATACTGTTTACCATAGTGACTACACCGATTTACTTTCCCATTAACAGTGTGTAAAGATCCCCTTTCCCACATTCTAACCAACACATGTTATTTCTTGTCTTACTGATGATAGCCATTCTACCAGATGTGAGATGATATCTCATTGTGGTTTTGGCTTGCATTTTTCTGATAATTAGTGATTTTGAGCATCTATTCATATGCCTTTTTGCCATCTCTAGGTCTTCTTTGGAGAAATGTCTATTCAGATCTTCTGCCTATATTTTTTTATCAGATTATTTATTTATTTATTACTATTCAGTTGTATGAGTTTTTAAAATATATTTTGGATATTCATTCCTTATTGGATATATTATTTACAAATATTTTATTCCATTCAGTCAGTTGCCTTTTTATTTTATTGATGATTTCCTTTGCTGTACAGATGCTTTTTAACTTTATGTAGTCCACTTGTTTATTTTTTCTTTTATTGTCTTTGATTTTGGAATCAGATCTAAAAAATCATTGCCAAAACTGTTGTCAAGGAACATGTCTTTAAACTAGAAAAAAAAAATGTGTAATGATGACAAAACATTTACAAGGTTTATTATGAATCAACTCATTTCTTGCTTTTGATTTAATAATATATAATTTTATGAGGAACATTATATCAAATAAAATAAAATGTATTATAATAATATTGAATATATAAAATTTATATATTCTTTTCTAAAAGGAAGAAGCTATTCCATAATTAAGATTCAAGATGTACAAATGGATTTAAAATTTGAGAAATTATAGAATGATATTTAAGTTCAATCTTATAATAAACCAGTTTCTCTGCATAGGATGAGAGAGAAATTCAACTAAATCCTAACTGAAATGGTTAAGTCTACATACAATGTATTTTAAATGAATGTAAATTGTTAGGATTAATAATGAAAGCTATGTGTACTGGTAAAGTAACAGACATTTGATTTGAAAAATAAATATTAAAGAAATTATAGAAAACAGAAAATTTGACACAAAAGTATGATGTGATGAAACTTGCTCCAGTGAATCTGAAAATCGTGAATATTTCCGTAAAAAGGAAATAATCAAAGAAACATTTTTTTTTGGAAAAGGGATATAGAATTAGAAAGATATCTGCATTTTGAAAAAAAAATGGAGGATATCAGAAAAGACATAATTGAGTAAAATTTACATTATGTAAAAATAAGCACAAAGATAGAGAAAAAATATCTGGGAATTTTTATATTATAGCACTCATAATTTAAAAATCCACAATTTTGAATAAATTTAAACTACTTCTACCATAGAACAATTGGAGAGAAGCCAATAACGTCAAGGATATGGAATATATCTACTTAGAAATAGCAAATAAAATATTTCATAGAGTGTCATGGAGTAGTAATAAAAAATTCAAATTGACTTGGATAAAAGCAAAGCCTTGTGGATATAAAACTGACTGAAGTATAACAAACAAAATGTCAATGTATTTAATGGAGTGCCACAGGGATCAGTGTGAGGGCTGATCTTATTTAACAACTTAATTAATGATCTGGAAGATGGAGAAAACAGTATGTTAATGAAATTTGTAGCTGATATCAAACTGGAAGTTTTGCCAACACCAATTAACATAGCAGAATTATTTTAAAAGGGAAGTTGGAGAGGTTAGAATTATCAAGAAGAAAAAATAAATCATATATTAAATTTCTGAGAAATAGAATAACCAAAAAAGTTTGGGGGAGAAGCAACTGAATAATGCTTGGATCTAAAATGGAATGTAAACAGAAATATAAGAGAACTTTATAAACTATCTTAAATATTACATAGAATTTGAACATTTCTGGAGAGCACAAATACTCTAAGATGCGTAATACTTGTTTTTTTTTTCAAATGCAAGGTTGACCTCTACATCTCTGTTAAAGTACAGAAAACAATGTACCTAAAGTGGATATAATCATAGAAGTAATGCTGAAGTTCTATGGGATTTATATCTGATAGAATACAGTAAATAGGGAAAAAACAGATTAAAAATTAATTCAGCTTATCTTTGCCATTTGAATGAGTGGTTTGGTCTACACATTGGTAAGGTGACTTGATAGGGATCCCAATAGTTAAATTTGTCTGAAGAGAATTTTGAACATCTAAGTTTGCATAATTTAGTGAGATATTAAAGAAAGATGAAATACTTTAAATTGAGAGAGTTGTATCTGGATATGGAAGTTTGCTTACCTTCACAAAGCATCATGATCTTCCTCTGTAAATGGGATAAATACTCAGCTTTGCAAGATTATTGCAGAGATTATGCGAAGTGTATTTTTAAAGTAATAAACCTCATTCTCATCATACTGCAGGTGCTCTACAAGTGTTAGTTCATTAAGTTTGGAATTTATTCCCTACGCCTATGTCAATGAGCCTCATGGATTGCAAACTGACACAAAATCGCTTGAGTAAGGTTGGTATAAATTAGCTTAAACTTAAATAAGTTTTAAGGTATTAGCTGTGAATGGGCTACGTGGAAACTTTGAACTCTGTGGCCCCAAGTTAACTTTTCCCCACACATTAATAAATATGTGTTTGCTATTTGTGGGGGATGGAATATGGTGATGTAAGGCATGCAACAAAAAGTAGGATGGTGGTTCTTCTTTTGGTTGGAAACACCAGTGGAAGCCATTCTACCAATTCATCAACTACAATCATATTTCAGAATGATATAACTGGAGGAAATTTATCTGAAGACTTTTACTTGAGTTGAATAAAACTGAACATGTATCTGCTTTATTGGCTGAACAATTATTGAGTGGATACCATGGGGTAAGGCACTGTTTATGGCCCTGGGGATGGGAAGGAGAAAAAGTAGCTGAAGGAAACAAGCCACAACAGCTGTCTTCCACAGAAGCAATGACTGGAGATGGATGACAGGTGAGACCCACGGGCTGGCAGGCCTTCCACCAGCTGAGGAGATAAATCCTTCATCCCTGAGGGAGAGCTGTTTGGTGCAGCACAGCATCGGGCACCCTTGGATTCGTTAGAAAATGGTAACGCTCTACCACTTATAGGATGCTCTCCCCCTTCTTCTGGACATAATAAGAAGGAGAAAGAAAGGAAGATGAAGGAGGACTTAAGGACTGTGATACGCTCTACGTAAATGGTAAAAATATTCAGCTGATTGAGGAGCATAGCATCATTGATAAATATGGGGTTGACCAGTCTGTTATTACTTTACTGGGGAAAATATTAGGCAACAGTTAAAAATACAACTTTAAGACAACAATTGCATATTTGTATTTTCACCAAAACTGATTTTTTAATATTGACTGAGTTTAGTAGTAACACAACTCTGTGCCCTAAATTATGCATTTATATACTTTTATTACATGTTTATTTCATGTTTTATCTGACTTATTAAAAGCTACTAATTCACTGGGGCTTCTAAATGTTGGTACCCATAACTATTTTTTGAAATGCTAAATAATATAAAATATCTTCTTGGGCAGCCCTGGTGGCTCAGCGGTTTAACGCCACCTTCAACCCAGGGTGTGATCCTGGAGACCCGGGAACAAGTCCCACAGCAGGCTCCCTGTATGGAGCCTGCTTCTCCCTCTGCCTGTGTCTCTGGCTCGCTCTCTCTCTCTCTCTCTCTGTGTCTCTCATGAATAAATAAATAAAATCTTTAAAAAATATATAGCTTTTCAAATGTGATGATTATCTTAATGTTTCAGATTCTAATTTATGGTAAAATTATGGCCTAACCCACTTCATATTTGCACGTCAGAATTTATGTATTTAACAAAAGGCAAAGGAAATGCTGGGTATCCTGGGAATGGTATTATTCAAGGAATTGCAACATACATTAGATTATGTGCTTATTTATGATTGTATTTGTATTGTACGTGTTTTCTAAAGAACTAGAACATAAGATTTAAAGAGGTAGGTAGCATTGCTTAATTGTTCTAAAATATAGAAAAAAGTATATTAATTTCCTCTTTCCTCTTCAAGGAAAAAAAGCATTTAAAATTAAAATTGTGTTCTGAATTGTTGAAAATCTTCCAGAAAAAAATAACATCAAACTTAGTTAGTTTCAAATTATCTATGGAAGGTGTTAATATAAAGCAAAATGAAATTTTCATTTGCAGTGAAGTTCTCATCTATCAAAGTGAATTAACTTTTCAGCTATACAAGTACCCTTTAATCAGTGCTGTCTTCTGAACATCTGTCCTAGTTGGCTTGTTATACATTAGAGTTTTATCCTTGTCTTCAACTGAGATTGTAAGCTCATGAGGGATCCTGTGGCTATGTTTCAGGCGTTCCTTTTTCTGGGCTCAGCCTCCCATACTCCCTTTGCTTTAATCCCACTTACTTGAGCTTGGTTCTTTATTCCCTGGCTGGTCTATACAAAAATTTTCCTGTTTGCTTTGTCTCAAACCCTTTAGATCAACATGATTGTGAAGATTTTGCCTTCACTTGGTTTACCCCAGATGCAAATCCTTCCTTTGCCCACAGTTTGCCCTGTGTTTTTGGACAGCAATTATTCATTTTTTACACAGATACTCATTATGAGTAGTGACAGTATGTAGGCAGAATTCTTTTCTGCAGATTATGGAAATGATAATGTGACAGTAAACTTCCTGATGAGGAAATTCTTTCTGGTAAGTTTTAAATCTGTGGGCCCTGACCCTGGACTGTAAAATTGAGAATAGAAAGACCTTAACAATTTTTTTTTTTTAAATTGGTTTTCTTACCTACTCACTTTTCTGAGGGGATTCTGAGTGCGGTGATCTACAATTGAAAATAACAATATTGGCAAAATACTTTGAGTATTGATACTGTTGCTTTTGCCTAGGAAACTTGTATTAATAGGAGTTAATTAATAGGGCTTGTTTTGTAGTTCAAAATCATGATCAAGGCTTTTAAAAGTTCTCTTGGTTTCTTTAATTCTTCCTCTGTGGGAATAATGTTATCATACTGGAAAATGCTAGCAAAGACATTTGTGAAGCAAGAAAAAGGAGCTAACCTAAACTGAGAAGTGCTCTGGGGAAAATATCCATCCAACTGAAAGGAGATCTAGACTGAAGGCCTCCTAGAATAAGCCCAGGTTCCAGTTTATCAGTTGAAACTTTCAAGATTTGTTAGTGAACTTTAAACACGTGAGCTACCTGTCTGAGTTACTTCTGAGTTAGGTTAACTTCTCTGTAAAATGGGAATATTACCTAGGTAGTTGTTATAAAATGTTATGATAACGTAGCTTGTCGCTTGATTCATAAGGGAGGTGGGGTAATTGTAACATTTTATCCCTATTATGTGATAGCTGAGTAACTCCTATTGAATATGATATGAGGTAAAAGCACTCAGTACTGAGAAAGGCACTGAGCATGAACGATAAATCTAATTAAATGACAGAGTAAAAGTACTTAGTAACATGAAAGAGGAGCCAAAAGGGCGTATAACAGCTAGAAAAGGAGAGGACAGAAGGAAAACAAGGGAAGTCAAAGAAAATGGGAAAAATCAGAACACAAACTTAAGACACAGCTTCTTCATAGTGTTCAGGTCTGTAAGTTTCTCAATAATCTATTTTGATAGAAAATTGTAGAAAAAAATTGTCATAAATCTGAAAGGTAAATTTTATTATTTCCTAAATTTAAAAAATTTAGAAATCCAGTCCTATATTAACAGACAAACATGGCTACTTCGTTTTTTTATAATCCACATGTATTTTGTATTACCTGTCAAACGTGTTCCTTTCACCATGGGCCCCTTCTGTAGCACCAAGTGACGTTTCATGTGGGAGGTAATGTTTGCAGATGCTCTAGTTGTCAGGGCTACTTTTAAAGGGTGTCATTCGTTAGCATTAATTTATGTTGTGATATTTTCTGCACGTTGACCTCACAACCTGCTTCATATGCAAAGCACTTTGGTTGTCTTCAGAATTTGTTGTTCAAGAATGCCCTTGCCTCATGTCCTCTCACTTAATACAGTTTTGGAATGGTAGGTGCATTATTCTTGTTGATAGGTTTCTGAATTTCTTGATAACCCTATGGATTTGGATGCTCATTTTAAAATACAGTTCAGTCCTCATCAACACACATTTTTGAGAGTAAATACTGTAGTTAATGTGTGGGAGTATTTGAATTAGTGGAACTACTTCTTTTTTTTTTTCTTTTTCTTTCACTGGATACATTTCTGCCCCAAACAAAATTGCTTGCTCAGAACTAGAAGTAGTTATATCTATAAGATGTTTGGCACAACATCAGTTATCCCACTGATGCGTGCTGAACAGAATCACTAGCCATTTGTTGAACTTTTCTTTCACTTCTTAGTTACTTATTAATGTTTTAGACTATTGTCTTGCTTTTTAAAGTTTCATTTTATTCTAGTATGTGTGTTCTTTTAAAATTTTACCATGGCACACTTGGGTTTTCTTTCTTTCTTTCTTTTTTTAAGATGTTATTTATTCATGAGAGACAGAGGGGCAGAGACACAGGCAGAGGGAGAAGCAGGCTCCCCAAAGGGAGCCCGATTCGGGACTCGATCCCCAGACCCTAGGATCACGCCCTGAGCCAAAGGCAGATGCTCAGCTGCTGAGCCACCCAGGCGTTCCACACTTGGGTTTTCTTTAATGATAAAATATTTTTCCACTCATTCCAATTGTTCATATTCTACTTTCCTCCTTTCCGAATGTGGATAATACCTGTAGGTAATGTAATGAGTTAAATGGATGAATGAATGAGTGAATAATTAAATGAATTACATAAATTATTGAATGAATACATCTAGGCCTAGATTGTTCATTATAAAATTGCTAAGTCAGTAGTTACCCCCTCGGGTAGATAAGCTCCATGTGAGTTATTGCAAGGACTTGAGGCAATAATTCATCTCATGTTACAGTATCATCATCATCATTTTAATAAACAATGTTGTGAAAGGAGTAAAAATAGCTTTAATGGAAGCTTTGAACTATAGGCAACATTTGTTCTCTCCTTATGAAGTTCAGCAGGCATTCTTTTGCCCCTGAAGTCAGATGGGAATCTTTACCCTCTTAAGGAGTAATGCAGCTGGAATTCACATAGAGGTTAATGTAGGGCATCAGCAATTTAATTAGTTTAACCACTTGAGTCCTGCTGAATAAACCTAGTACATGGGATTAATCACTTAACAGTGGGAAAGGATAAGACATACCTACAGGTATAGCACTAACAACCAGTAGGTGATTGTCTGAGTTTATGCTTTGCCCTGCCCACTGGGTGGCAGAGCCAGTGAAGCATTCAGCCATTGAATTTCCTGGCTGCTTAAATGACTCACATACTACTCAGGACAAATTAGCCTGGAGGATTTCTTCTGCTACTTTTCCTTTGATGAATGTCTTTTTTTTTTTTTTTTTTTTAAGATGGACTTTCTTCCAGATCTTTTTCATTATCATTATAAGAAAATAGCAGCTGATCCTTGCTGACCCCTCAAAGGAATGTTAAATAGGACCTTTTCATTGATATTTAATTCCTAGTTGTCACCAAATGCAAATATAAGAATGAATTTTAAGTACTGAGAAACTACTGAATTTTCAAAACATTTGTTCAACTCTTTTTCTCATAATAATACCAATTTTGGAAAATTGGCAGATTCTTTATGTTCTCTAAAGCATTTCATTAAGAATTGTATGGTTAATTAGGGCAGTCTCTGAATAATGGCTAAAAGCAACTCATGAGCGCGAGAATAAGAAATATAAAGCTGATCATCTTCAGAACAGTTATCTGATACAAATACCAACAGAGCCAAACATTGTGATTAATTAAAGGATTGGTTTCTACCAAATCAAGGGAACTCTTCATTCTAAAACTGTTAAACCAATTGTAACTAAATATATGTCCTTTTTAAAAATTGAAGTATAATTAACCTAGTGTTAGTTATAGGTGTGCAGTGTGTATCACCAATTATATACATTTTTCAAGTGTTCATCAAAATAAATGTACTTTTGATTCACTTTATCATTTTTAAAATACAAGAATTCACATACTTGCAAACTTGAGGGAAATAATGAACTCTTACTTTTCAGTAAGGTATACATTTTATTCAATCTTGGCTGTGACAAAAGAATTTTGTCTGGATAATTTTATCAGTGGTGGATAACTAATTTAAAATAAAGCTTGTGTAAGTCTTAGAACCAAGGAACCTTTCTTTCTGTTCATCACAGAGGGAGAATATTGACTCTAATTAGATAGATTTTATGTCTCAATTTTTGTCAGTCCTCTCAATTTTTCTTTATTGTACAAAGAGATTAAAGAATTCATAGTTAACTGATAGAATTTCTCACTTCAAATTGAGATGCATTCAGGTTGATTTTTCCAATATCCATTTATCTACTTGTCAACTGCAGACATTAAAACTGATCATCAATACTTATTCTTTCCCCTTCTTGTCACTTCCTTGGCCACTTAAAAGTTATATATCATCATATGATTGACTATGAACAATGAAAAGTAAGTAGTAATAAGTTGTGTCACTTCTGATAGGAAGTATTTAATTGCTGATACTTGATTTTTCTACCACCCTTCCCCTGCTACTTTAATTAGGAGGGTCATATATTATCATCAATTTAGTTACATACAGTATGGTAGAGCCTTCACCATCCTGGAATATTGGCTCACTGCTGAGAAAGCTGTTGCCCTGGACATTTTCCAGTCCTACAATAGATTTTAAAATGAGA